>NC_060265.1:6342456-6554956 GCF_021901455.1 Neodiprion lecontei
TACCAGCGAAGTTATAAAATAAAAATTGTTTAAATAATAGTATAATATGAGAAAAGAAAGCGTCCCGTACTGTTTACCCTATAATCAAGTAACTGTCGCACAAATTAACGTACAATTTCAATTCAAATGATCAAGCCTCATGGATCAGAGATGGTGAAAATTGCGTTTTCACTCCAATTATCGCATCAATTCGGATCAAGGTGGAGCCCGATTCGTTTGCCGATCGCGCGCGTGTTTAAATTTGTAATCAAATTTTCTCAACTCCTGTTACTGGAAGAAAAAAGAAATTATTCGCCCCGATTCTTATCCAGGAAAATCCTCCTAGATTGCGGACAACGCGCTCGCTCTACCGTCGCTACAAAAAAAGAAAGTTATCAAGGCGAGTTTAGTCGAGCGCGTGGCTCGGCCACGCTTCCGTCGAGTCTCCTAATTCCGGTCACAATCCCAAGACCGAGTGGGAATGCGGATGACCGTGGGCGTGCGGGGGCGCATGAGCGTGGGTTTGGGTGTGGGGGTGGGAGTGATGCGGCGGCGGGGGTGGCGGCGGCGGCGGCGCCAGCGACAAGGACGAAAGGCCCCCGAGCATCCCGCCCATCCCCCCCAGGGCGGCCAACCCGGTCATTCCGTTCACCAGACTCCCCTCGCCTTTCATCTCCTTCATGTCCAGCTCTTCCCTCTTCTTCGTCTGCTTTCGCTCCTTGGCCCGCCGGTTTTGAAACCAGATTTTCACCTGTCGAGACGAGACGGAACACGCGAGTTAGACCAATTGATCGTCGGAGCGTAATCCGAGTTTTGGTATTTACACTGGGAAAAATTTCGTTTCTTACAGTGACTAGAGAAATTCGGTAAAACAGGTATCGTTGAAAAAAAAAAGAAAAAAAGAAAAACTGTTTGAATATTGTCGGGATTACGAAAAACCCGACACGCGTAACCGTTTTGCGCTTCCGTCGATCCTTTTTTGGTAATTACTTTTTTCAGTCAAATAAGGCTTTAACGTCAATTTATTCTTGCGCAAGCATTAAATTTTCGCAGCAGTTGCAAGCAAATATAGTAACAGCGATGATAATGAGAAGGAATAGTCAACGGGTACTAGATTTTATGGTGAGAGCTAGAAAACTAATTTTCATTTTCTACCTAGAACTATATTTTTCGATTCTGGTAAAAAATGAAAATATTCAAGGAATGAGCGGTAAATGGAACTAAAAATTTCTCTCAGTGTAGACTTTTTTTTATACCGTGTTAAAATAACCCATAGCAAATATAAATATTGACAAAAAAAATTGACAAATCATCAACTCAAATTAAATTGCGTTTCAAATGTGATATTAACGATTCATAAAAAGAATAATTGTCGGTAATATTTAGCGTTCACGATGGGTTTTTTTTATTCACGATTGGTGAACTTCGTCATGAATTGGTTCGATTTCTACACGCAAAAAAAAAAAAAAAATAAAAAAATAAAGCCTCCGCGATAGATTCGAGCTTTGAGAAATGAATTTTGTATCAAAGTAGGTGTAATTGATCGCAATGAAATCTTTATACCTGTCGTTCGGATAATGAGAGAGTCGCGGCGAGTTCCGCCTTGCGTCTAATCGTGATGTAGCGGCTGTAGTGAAACTCCTTCTCGAGTTCCAACCTCTGGTGATCCGTGTAGACTACTCTGTATTTGTCCTTGGTTCTTGTTTTACCTGAAACAGCACCGGTTACGGATATGTATTGAAGTACGATTTAACAAATTGTAGGGTCAATAATTGAATCACAGAGCCGACATCGTTATGTCTGTGCGATGACATGCGACGTAACTTGTTGCGCAACGTCAACTTGTATCGGGTTGTTGAACTTTTCAAAAATTTCCAATCATAATCTAAACGAAATTTCAGTGGTTAATTGTGAAAGTAACGATATGTATATATATATATATATATATATACACATTTAAGAATTTTCTATCACTCGTTGTTCCGACGGAATGATAGAAACTCGAATTCGTTTAACACGCGATAATTCGCCCGTCGACGCTTTGATAGTGTTTGAAATTTGGTAATTAATTGACAAATTTTCTGTAGCTCAGGATTACGAGAAATTCACATGAAACGTGCAGCGTAATGCAAAACAATAATTAACTTTGAAAACGTGCCAATTTCTTGGATAAAAAAAACAATTACAAAACTCATCGTACATTAAAAAAATCAATTATTGTTTAATAAAATCATCTGCCAAAGTGTTGGGAAACAAACCATGCAACAAATTTCTCCACGTAGATCTACCGCTTTGCAAATCGTTCGTAAACACGGAAGAAAACATTTAATAACTCATCCGAGACAAGAAACGTTTCAATGTCACAAGTAAATACACGATCGTATAATAATATTACTAATCCCTGTTATGTCATGCATACCCATACGCGCGCTTACAGACGACGTGCCTGCGAGAATTTGGAGTAGGGATGAAATAGAGGCTCGTGCGATGTCACGTGACATAATATAGGTAGGTGTGACATGCCGATCAGTCAAATCGATCGCGAATGTAACCCAGACGCAAAGAGAGCCACGCAGACTACGGACCCGAACGATCGCTGGGAATATCTACCTGCCTGCCGTAATCACCGGTGAATATATCCGTTATCGCTGGCTAGCCGGCGAAACGATCATGCATCACCGTCAAACGTCGAGCCGATCATGCCGTGCGAGAAGGCGTGAGTTTAACGTCAACGTCACTCGCTCGTTGTTTCTCCTTCCGCGTTAATACAGTCACGTATGTGTACACATACACACACGTATATAACCGAAAGATAAAGAACGCGAAAAATTTTAACACGCGAGTTACGACGAATCCGCAGGCGGAAAATAATCAAGGAGATGCGAGGGATTGACTTGCTGTAATCGCGTGAGTGAAAGAAAAAAAAAAAAAACAGAAAAATGCATACATATATATATACGTATATTTATATTATTATATATACGGGGACTCGAATTATGCTGCGTTTTACGTTTTATCACAACTCGAGACCCGTTGAATGAGTTTTTCTCCACCGCGGGACCAGCGAAGATGTGCAGGCCAGGGTGCGAGGAGACGCGAGGTGGTGACAACGACGATTAGATAAGGCGGCGAACGATCAAAGCCGAGGCGTTAATCCGCCACTCCTCGATAACCGCGAGAGGCCTTCGTATGCCGCCTCTATTTCTTCCCTTCCCTCCACTTCTCCCGCATTTTCTCTGTCTGGTTTTCTATTTATTTTTATTTTTATTTTGTTTTTTTTTTTTTTAATTTTTTTACCAGTTTATCCCCTTATTTTTTTGTCATCAAATTCTTACCTCTTTGCCTCGCGATTTTTCTCCGATACGAAACGATTAGCAATTATTAGCGATAATTGGGTTGCATATTAGCGAAACAACGCACTTCGGGTTAGGTATTTTACTAAAGTATGTAAGATTTACGTACCAGACCTGCGAACAGACGATCTTTATTACCTGTGTGGGATTATTTGTGTAAAATTTTCTGATTAACAAATATCAAATATCAGTTGACAATTTGTTGCCAATTCCTGAAAGGTTTTACGCGTACGAGTCTGTTGTATATTTCATGCGCTTATGTACAGAGTTTATTGTTAACCACTGGAATGGTTTTTAATGCGAATATGATAAAATTCCAGAGAGCAAGAGCATGATTGTTTTGTCAGGGCGACCAACATTTTTCAGGTTTACACGCATCTGGGCGACCTGTCATACGAATTTACGAATGTTGGTCACCCTGACAAAACAACCATGCTTTTGTTCTCGAATCTTAGCGCATGCGCATTGAACCCATTCGGTCGTTAGCAATTCTCTCTGTATAATATCTTTACATAAACGACGATAATAATTGACGATCGCGATGATTCGCGTGTACAAAGTGAGATGAAAATAAATAATTCGTATATAAGGCGTCAAGGGGACGTAATTAAGGCATTAAAAATTTAACGGGAAAAGTACAAGCGATGATTTATCTTTCTTCTTCTTCGTTTTTCCTTTTCCTTTTTGACGGGGGAAAAAAATAGACAAAAATGTAGAAATAAAAACTTGAGGAATGCGTGGCTGCCGCTGCTGCTGATGCCGCGGTCATTTTGACTCTACATCTTTTGTCTCGGCAGCCACTGCAGGTATAACAAATATGTATACATATAAGGTATATAAGAAGCAGCTTGTACCTAGAGAGAACATTTAACTGCCATGGCCATCAATCCCTTCCCTCCGACGTTTTGGTAACTCAAATATATTTTTTACTTCCATTTTTTCCTCTTTTCTCTTTTTCCCTTTATCGCGTTCCCCGCCCGATGCGCGATATTATTATGCAGCTACGAAAATACACGTCCAATCGTTACCGTTATTGTCATAAATTCAGTTTACAAAATTATTCCAATGATCGAATTTTGCAAAAACTTTTAAACGCGCGAATCGACGGCGATTTCTTCCGTACCAACGCCGGTTGCGTATAATGTATTCACAATCAGCGTAACGTATCGTGCAACGCTTGCAGATATAATACAGATATTATTGTACGGGTATTATTATTGCATCCATCTTTGATATTGCGAACTTGTGACGGACGTAAAAGTATTACAAACGATAAACGTGAAGTTTATATATTATACGTACATATATGTGTTAATCGTCAGCCGCCATTCCATCGGGACATATCCGCGTGAAATAATTAGAGAAGTACGAGGTGTGTTGCAACGTATGTAGGTACGCAAGTCACGTATCTAAGCGCAGCCGCAAATACCGTACATATATGCCAACCTAATAGAATTTTTTTTCCCTTGTATTTTATCTCGTTCGCTGATTAATTATCCGGATAATTAACCCAAGCGTGCAGGCTAATATCTGGCTAATACGTCCGCGGTGCAGATGGTATCGAACCATATCTCCCAGGGAACTAATAAATATCGATAATAATTGCGATAGCTGCTTTAGATCTGCAGGATTAAAGCTGCGAAAGCTGGTGTTTGCAGATTATACATTCAATATTGCTGTATAGAAATTATATCTATAGAGTTTCTTTTTTCTTTGCCTCAATTTCACGTATATTGATATTCGAGATCTATCGCCGATATATCTTTTCGTTGAGGAAATACGTTTGTGTATAACGATACCCGCAGGAGAATAAAAAAGTAACAGGCCGTTCCGAAACGCTGCGGGGCATCTCGAAAGAATTCTTTCGTCACGCTGTTTTACCGAGGCTGTGGTTGACGATCTTCTTTCAAAATTTAACGATTTCAAAATTGGATATCCAGGGACGCGTCCGGCTTTGTTCCCGCGGATGCGATGTTCTCAAATAATCTTAGGGCAAGAGAAACGATCGGCTTGCCTGGTCCAAGAAAAAAAACACACGCAAGAATACGCCTTATTATAATATATATAATATAATATAAATAAATAAATAAATAAATAAATAAATAATAATAATGATAATGATAATAATAATTAACCGCACGTATATTTCCAAGGGATCTTAATCGGAGCTGTGAAATCCCTCGTGAAAATATCTTGTGCAGATGCGCGTATCAATTCTTGAAAACAAAAAAAGGGACGCGAAATCAGCGACTTACCGACACTTGACGCTTGCGCTGGTGGAGAACAGTGACGTTATCCAACGAATGAGAGAGAGAGAAGAAGAAAAAAAAAAAAAAATGGGGGAAAAAAGCGCTCTTCGTGTAATGTGAATTCCACATATCGCGGGCACGAAACGCGCGTGTGCGAGTCGCGTGGATTAGAGAGGAGCTGGCGGCGTTCCGTTTCATCTAGCTGATAGTACGTCAGCTACAAAATGTGACGCGATACATATTTTATATTTACCCATGTGCCTGAGGTTCGGAGGGAAAGTATAACCGTGTGCGTTAAAAAAAATAAATAACAAAATATTCGCCGACGTATGTAAAAAACAAAAGTGTTAATTAACGAACGTCGAACGCGTGAGTTTCTCTATTTTTTAAATTATTTTTCTCACCTATCTCTCTTTTTCTCCAACTTGGCAAGAAATTGGCTTAAAGCGTTTTGTGAGAGTAGACGGAAATTTGTCTGTTTTCCCGTTGTTTTATTTTTTTTTTATTTATTTTTTTTATTTCCGCAGTGTTTTTCATTGAATTTACCGAGCCTGATCGTGGTTTCGGAGTTTGGTGAAACGAAATCGCGGTTTCGTTATAGAACGATTAACGAACCTCAACTGTAAAACCTGCGTATAATTTTTACGTCTTATATAGGCGCGTTGTAAATCGAGAAACTAGAATTAAGAATAGATGATTAAATCCAGGTGTGGTTTTGCTTGTACTTCCCGTCCATTTCCCACATAAATATTCGACAAACTTTCAATGAGCGAATAACGCGCTCTGTGAAACTCCGCTAATGCGATTTCCGCGTTGGATTCCGTCGATCGTTTGCATAAATTTTCGTACACATAGATTGAACATTGATTACGGTGCATTGTTTTTTTTCGTACGGATGCATCGGACACCGCGGATTACGATGATAACGAAGGTGCGTCGAGACGCATTCGTCCCTAATCACTATCGTACTACGAGCTTATATTGAAAAGTACCGACATTTGAAATAAGCTGATTTTGGAAAGTCGGGGATTTGTGGGGATTTGTCGGTCCCCTTTGATCCTGCGCCGTCGTCACGATTGCAGCTATCACGCGGCTCGATCCGATGTACGAGATAAAATAACGCAGATGACCAGATAACCGCGAGATAACTCGTCTCTGACACCCCGATTCTAGCCGAGTCGCGACAAACGATTCTTACATTCTACGTTCTATCCGTCTGTATATTTCAATCCCCTATCTATTTTTAATTACGTGCAGCCCATAAACGAACAAACCAGTGTGGGAGACTCTAATAAACACTCTTATTCCCCTTTTTCAAAGTTATTCGTAAGCGTGAAAATCCATCGTCTCGAGTATTCAGCGAGATTCATTTTCTATTAATCGGACACGATAGGAAAAAAAAAATCTTTGAAACAAAACACTGGCATTGATTTAGTCAGCAATTTAATGGAATAACCGACATGTCAACACTACGTAATATCACAGTCGATGACATGCGTAAATTGACGTTATTTTTGTAAGTAATCTGATCATTTTTTATCATGGAAAACAAAAAAAAAAAAAAAAATTTATTCACGCAGCGCACGTTTCTCGTGGAATACCCTATTTACACTTTTATATTTTTCACCGCAAAGAAGATGAGTCTCACCAAATATTCCAGAATACGGATTTTTTTTTTTTTTTGCCTACGAATAATCTTGAAATAAAATTCAGTAAAAAATATTGCGATGAGCATATTTTTGAATAGTCTGAAACTTCCCGCTTAAACAGGTAAACTAGAGGTATGAAATAAAAATCTGAAAAAGTTGTGCAATTAATTTTTTTTTTTCACCATTTGGAACCGATTCGACAGGTTCCGTCTTGAATTTTTTTCCTACCCCATATATAACAGGGGTACCACCCTAGTAAATATATCACACATCGCTGTTGCGATTTACTCTCTTCGCAGAATGAGTTTTTTCTTCCGCGATTAAACGCTCGAGTTGAAAATTCCGTTCTCCTTCGTAATTTTCCCGGCACAACGTTCCGCACCTTTTCTAATTCGCCAACGCTCGCGAATCCCAGTCTTTTCGGTTTCCCTCGAAGATGCACCGCAAAGGCGAAGAGAGCGTCACGTAATAGCGCGTAGCCCGCGCACCCTGAATACCAAAACGAAGACAACCGGCGGGAGGAATCGCAGGGGGGGTAGAATAAAACTGGACCCACGGGGCTCGTTGGCACCCCATTACACCGTTTGGTCTTCCATTCCGCCGGTGAGAAACGCGACACCATCCTAGGACCGTCGGGGTGATCGCCGTTTGTCAGGGGCGTCACAATTACCCCTATTGTACTATCTCCGTGCTTTGTATATACACAGACCCGGGTCTTCGTCGCGCCTCTCTTTTTATCACTCGACAGGTGCCGCGGCATATGTTGAGGTATTCCTTGCGCGGAGGGCATAAGTGGGACCTTTTCTCGGTTATTCCCAAATTCGACCGGCTCTCGATGAAATTTTTTTTATTATTTATTCATTGTCACGCCTAACGACGGATTAGAAGCGAAAATTTATCGCGAATCGTGGAGCGCTCAAATGTTTTCAAGTTTTGCCATTATTATTGTTATTTTCTTAAACACTCGGTGATACCTTGCTTTTTATCGACGTTAAGAACTTTTCAAACATTTACCGTACAAAACTGTAGCCGGTTTACGAAATCGGATTGAAAATTTACAAATTCGGTGCAGCGACGTAAATTGCTGTGTAATTGTCTTAAATTTGCAGTGAAAAATTTTTTATTTCACTAATATTTATAGAAGAAACACGAAAAAGTAATTTGAATTTACTAGATTGTGATGTAAGTTTACTGTATTCGCAAATTGAATAAACGGTAAACGTATGGTGAATTCACTGTTCCGTGTCCGAATAAAACTTCGAATACAGTGTACGAGATTTCGTACAGAAATTTTTAACAGTGCGGATTCCTTAGAATTTTTTACACGTGTAGAGCACTTTGCATCAGGCATCTCGAATTATTCTGTATACAATTTATTAGATTGAAAAAATGGTCAGAATATCATCTCCGTAAAGTGCTGTATGAATTTAACGATTTTTAATATCGTAATTTTTGGATCAATGTTCGGTAACTTGGCTTGAAATTTTTTCTACTTCAATGGCATGTATTTGTACCTACTTTATTGTAGACAAAAATCAGCAAACTGTAAAATATTGGGATTTGTGCAAAGAATACTTTAAGGTACCGCAAAGTCGAATAGACTCGAAAATTCGTGAATGGAATCCTTTATTCTAGGCTCGGTCATCTTGTTTTACAACCAATTGATTAGGTTGTATCCGCTCGAACGATTGTGAAATTTTTAGTTCATCCGAAAGGTCAAGTCCAGAACCCCTCAAGGAGATTTTGGTCCACCGATTTTTGATACTTCTATTAAGAGATGGTCGTACGTTGAGTGTTCATTAAATAATTATATTTGCAAGCTACGAGGAACTGTTCAGAATTGCAAAAATAGAAAGTATTGAAATTAATAAAGTCTACTTGTTGGATCTTGTTCCACGATACTGAATTTGTAAAAAATAGTATTCTTAATAATAATACCACCCATCGTAGAATGAAGCCGTACAAAATAAAAAATCGATCAGATTTTCAACCATTTTGAAGTTAATTTTGAAACGAAGCATCGATATAAATTAGGTCAAAAATAAAAATTCTACATATATGAAACTTTTGTTTATAATTCCAGTATTTTTCATATGTTTCCATTTTTAAAAAGATCTCTTCGTACACACCATACGAATACAATAACTCGAAAAATCCTCAACGTTATTCGACCATCTCGTGATAAAATCAATTGATTGAAACTCGTCAATTAGCGTATAGTTTTCCATCTCCACCTACACCGTACTATCGACCAATTACCGTCAAACCTTACCGATCAAGGAAACATGTGTTCGAAGCTTTGTATAAGGTAATTCTGCCATTAGCATACGCACACAATGTATCGAAGTGTATTTACGCCCTGCAGCTCCGCAAGGAAAGAGACGCGGCACGGACTCCGGACGCGAGGCTGCCAAGTCGGATTGATTTTACGGCGAATGTCAACAGAGAACAACCCGTCGAAACCCTTCGGCCTGCTGCCTGCCTGCCTGCCTTCGCTTCCTTCGCTTGCAGGTATGTAACGCATTTGTATATGTATATATATACATATTCGTACAACCGGCCGGCGAGTTTTATTGGAGAGCTTACACGCTTTTTGACCGATCGAACGGACGAGTGGCTGCAGACGGCCCGTGACCATGGTGGTGTAGATCGTAAACGATGGCAGTGGCCGGTCAGACTTGCTCCACACTTGGAGAGTTTCACCCTCCCTGACTTTATTACGTTGCGAGGACCCGGAATGGCATCGAACATTAGGCATTCCCCGGTAGGCACGAACGGCACAATGCAACGATCAAGTTTTCGGGACCTGCGAAACCGAGCGAATGCCGAGAGTATGCCTTCTTCCCACGAAAACCGAACCCTCGGATACCGTTGCGATGCCTCGTTCCCTTGCCCTGCTGTATGGCAATTAAATTTTATTGTTGGCAAAACAAATAAACACGAAACCGTTTCATCGGGTCAACCGGGTGCGTAAGTGTGGGTGTCGGTACCTACCTACCTTGCGTCTGGGCAACTACCTTGTACCTGTGCCTGGTATGCTTGTAACCATCTTCCCTACATAACTGTACCAGAACCGAAGAAGTTCAGGTAGTTTCTACTTGCGCACAGCGTACTTTGTACGCTTGTGCAGGTATGCGGATGCAGCGTCGCGTCGCTCTCTTCGTGACGCGTTAAATTCTCCGATCGCAATTCATAGCCGACGTAACTACTGGCTTGGGGGAAAAGTTGGGTGTCGAAGAATCAATTTTCATGTTTTTTCTTTCGTTGATATTCAGGGCTCGCCTCGTACGGACAATGCCCGTGAATCTAGGATTACTTGAGCCTGGTATTACACGTTGTATGTTTGGCTAGCCTTACTTTACGTTGTCGATTTGCCGTAGGTATACGTAAGCTGTCGAATGATTCCGTGATTTGAAATAGTTTTTTTGTTTTACAAAGTCACCGTCAGAAATGATGAATTATTTTTATAGATCGACGGACGCCGAAACGGACAGACAACGAATAACTGTCCCTGGTTCGTATTAGGCTTTCACACTTTTTGTATTCTTGCGTATATCGTTCGGGCTATACTTTGAACGTTACAAATTGATGATCGAAATCAGCGAAAGGTAAATTAGCGAAAGCAATAAAGTGGAAAAGCGATAAAACGCGCGTAATTTATGTTCGATCGTTGAGCAGATGTGCGATTGGGGATCGTAATTAGTCGGAGATTTTTGCGAAAGAAATTTCGCACGCGACGTTTATTTTTTATATACGCGTGTAATTTCGCGATCGGCCAAAAATCTGAGGGTGAAGCGTGAACAAATTTAACGAGAGTAAAGAAATCCAAAGAAAGATTCATCGAAAGCTCTACAGAGCAGGGGCGGGTTTATCAAGGCGTTTGCGATGCGTCGAACCAAGATGGCGGCGACGACGTTGGTAATACGGATCCGAAGAAAAGAATCGCGTGCGTGTCGGCCGGCACAATTATCTGGCCAATAATTGCCGAGCGGTGGGTTAGGAGCACCGAAATTATAATATACAACTGCCGCCTGCAGCCTGAATCACGCGATCCTTCGCCGCGTCTATCTAACACTTTTCTTCCGCCATGCTTTACCCTCCTTTTCGTGCAACGACGCGCGGCCAAACCGCGCCTCTGTATTATGCCGTATATGCGGCCATAAAATGCAGATAATGGCCGCCGGCTAAGGGTATCGGGGGAATGAAATTGAACAAGAAACTATTTCTCCCTCTCTCTCTCTCTCTCTCTCTCTCTCTCTCTCGGGTTCATGGGGTGCGAGGATGACCGAACTGAGAACCAGAGTTGAAATAACGAGCAACGGATCCGGCTGCACGCAATTCCGTGTCGATTCCATATCATTCGTACGCTCGCGGCGTCTTTCCTCTCCACCTTGTTCGGTACCTTATACATGGCTCGATTATAAACACGACTGGCTGATCCTGCGAGGGCTGACTCGGTTGGGAAGTTAAAAGGGGGAGGAAAAACAGAAAAACACTGTATAATACACGGAACGAGGAGATTTGCATTATCGTCATTGGCTGCTTCGAAAAATTAATCTTTCGACAATTCAACCTGATTCGGTGAGGAAGTTGTTTAATCAGTGTTAACAAACGAACGTATATATTTTGATATGCCGAAATAAACGTTTCGGTATTGTTATATTATCAAATTTTAGTCGAGACAAATATGCTTTGCCAAATATTAACAAATTTCTATCGATCATTATTTGGCTCGAATCAAATTTGATAATATGATAACAAAACATTTATTTCACCATTTCAAAATATACGTTTGTTGACACTAAATAAACAATTTTTTCAGTCAACGCATTTACAGTCGTTCGGTCGCAACGAGGACTATTTTGTAATATACAAACGTTGCGTGGTTGAGAAGTGAAACGAATGAATTTTCACAAATTCATATTATACGTCTGTCTTTGAATTTGAAAATCGCCATTTCGTAAACTATAAAATTGAATACCGTGACAGTTTATTTCCGCAGGGTGTATTCGCCATCTTCCTTCTTATACGATCGATCTTTTATCGTCACCCTCGAAGAGGCGGAGCAAACCAAATTAAACCGCATAGTGTTTAGTCCTCGATTTCGACCGGGATCAACCGACGTGAACGAAGGTATTTATCTATTGCGGCAGGGGGTTTTTCTTGGCTTTTTTTCCCTCGCCAAGGGTAGCGAATGGGCTTTCTGTTCGTTGAGGGGGGGGCTCGGAGAAGGGGAGGAGCTTCGGTTAACCCGGAAAAACCTGCGTCCTCGGAACTCGTGGGGTGATTTAACGAATTTTATTGCTCATTTTGCAAGGAGACCGAAAAATCCTTTTTTTTTTTTGTTTTGCTTGTTTTTTAACGCGAAGTAGAAACGTCATTGGATTCTTGTTAAATTACCGCGTTATTTTACGATTCGTGTTATAAAGTTAGTGCAACGGGAACGATTTCAAGACAATTAACGACACTACCGATGCACTGACATCGTCGAATAAAAATATCATGCGACGTGAAAAATTTCAACAAATCGCCGGTTATACCAAGCAGAGACAGGTACAAACATGCGTTATAAGCTGGAGCAATCAAGATACGGGTACAAATTGGGACGAGTACGAAACTCCAGAGCTGAAAGTTTCATCTTCTCTACGTATACGCGTGTAGGATAGGATACGTATACCTACTACTGCGGTTGGTATACATGGAATTAGAAACGATCATCGTTAAGAGATACCCGCACACCTACAAAAACGAACGATCCAATACTCGTACAAAATTTTACTGCCGTCGAGGGCGCGAAACGAAACGAAGATCATGCGCTATGCGTATCGGGGTTGCAAAATTCAGCGACCTGTACGTACACCAGGTATACGGGCGTACCTACCTACGCAAAAAGGTTGCAACAATCAAATCACATAATTAATTATCGTGCATACTCGTTCGGCATTCAGTCTACCTATTACGCTTTATGTTTCTAAATCGTACCGAGAGCGTCGAGTGAACACAGTTCCTGAGGCGCTGCGGAGTGAGGGGTGCTCGTAGGTGCAGCTACGCTGCATGCTGGAAAAATATTGAAATTTAGGTATAAACCGACGACGCGACCTCACGTATGCGAGAAGTTGTTTAGAAGTTATTCGAACACCGTGTATATACCTAGCACGTATCCGCGTATGGTGAATCCCAGCTGAACTCGACCTACTTTCGATTTTGTTTTAATTCTTTATTCGGAATTCTATTAGCTTTCGAGATGACTCTGATTTTCTTCAGGTTTTTCAAATTTAATCGTTCTGAATATATTGAAAAAAAAAAACAAAAAAAAAAAAGAAATAGTTCGAGGGAACGTAGCGCAAAAGCGTGAGGTCTGGCGGTAAAATTTAAGTTTGAAATAAAATACTCGGTTCGGTCAGAATTTTGATAAAAATATAAATAAATGAATTTAAAAAAAAAAGGCGAAAACTCTATAACCTCCCCAAAGGTGAATTTTTACCTTCCTGAAGTAAAAAGAAAAATTGTTTTTTCGTCAAGTACGTCATGACTGATTTGTACGCCGTCATGTGGAAAAATTTGGGTGAGATAAATCGCGACGCATTTGGCGAAAAGTCATTTTTTTATACTCCGGGAGGATAAAATTCGCCTTCAGGGAGGTTGCAGAGTATTCTTTATTTTTCTGTTTTATCAAACTTCGAATCGAACTGAATATTTCGTTTCAATGATATTTTATTTCCAGACCTCACCTTTTTGCGCTGGGTCGACTTAAAAAATGTAATTTTTTTAAAAACGCGATTTGATAAAAGAAAATCATAACTCGAGACTGTTCGATATGAAAATTCTGAAAAAAATTCAGAGTTTTCTTGAGAGCTAATAGAATTCCGAAAAAAAAATTCGGGAGGAAATCGGAACCGATGATAGGTGAAAATTAGGTTGGTTTCAGCTGGAATTCTCCATATATATGATGCAGCTGTAATTAATTATATATTCGTCTACTTCGGACGATTATTTATCAATTTTTTTTTTTTTCACTCTTCTATTTCCCTCCATTCTATGTATAATAATTCCTTTCGACGAATGATATCTCATACCCATTGCCCGCTGCAGAGGCAAGATCCACGGATATGCATAAGTGATAGCAATTAACACCGAGGTGTGAAAAAAAATTCGTTGCTGCCTCTTAATGGCCGCGGCTCGCCGCTGCTGCAAGGCGAGCCTGAATTTTGAAAACATTCCGCTATAAAGATAAATCAGCTTCTCCGATGTGTGTAATCTATGTATTTACGTTGTACCTGCGTCTACGGTACATAACATTACACCTGTACGTCGTGCCGCGCCGAAGCTTCGCCTTGATCCCATAAAGAATCTGCGGCGTTGATCAATATATTATTATATGAAAAAAAAAATAAAACAAATGAAGAAAAAAAGAAACCGACGGATATGCTGCAACCGGTGCGAATAATTTGTTCGAATCTTTCATTGGGATGTTGGATTTTTTTCTTCCGTTTTTTGTTCCTCCGTGAGAAAAAATTGAGATACACCTTCGTGCAAGTCAATTATTTCATTGCGTTTCGTTTCTTTTCGTTTTTTTTTTTTTTTTTTTTTTTTCCAATCTGCACCTTATAATCGTTTTATTCGACCACTTTACACGCACGCGGCAGTTATTCATTTTCGCACCAAACGCGTCGATATTCTCGGAGTTTTTACCTTGCAACTTTTTGCCTGTTGATGTAGTATAAATCTTTTGAAAGAAATTGGATGAAAAAATTAAAAACTCGATACCGAATACTTCGCGTCTCGTAATCTTTTTTTGAATGTTCATTCCGACGGTGGAGCGAAAAAACGCCTCGATCCTGGCCGATTTTCGCTTTGCAAAACTACCGCACGAGTCTGTAATGAAAATTCTTCGACGTCAGGGCTCGGCGAGCCGATTTGATGGACGGAAATAATCGAGCCGATCTTAAACTTCCGCCCGTACACGAGATGCGAGCGAGAAGACTCGGATAAGTCTGTCGCGGTGAAAGGCTGCGGTGCACGAGCAGATTGTAGATTATCTCACAAATATTTGAGAGCAATTAGTTGTTTGCACGCCCGGCTAAGATGTTTACACTGTTTGCTCGCATATCTAGACCGGCGGTAGGGACCCTTTTTCCTGATTACCGCTCGGCGACGTAAAAAGATGTTGTACGGTGCAGGGATTTCTTGCCTGCAGCAGCCCGATGGGACCTTTTACAACCTTGCGCCTTCCCTTTTTCTTTTTCCCAAATCTCTTCCCGGAGGTTGGAGTTGCATTATCCGATACCTTTCGTCCAACCTTTTTACCCACTCCGCAATCTCGTCCTCCATTACGATGCCGTTGCGGCATCGCTCGTTGGGATCTGACTTGTTCCGGTCGCAAATTTTTCACGTTTTATCTGATCTTACCGGATTCGTTTTTCCACGAAATGAAGAAAGAACAAAAAACGGAACGACATCGTCTTATATATATATACCTGCACAGTACAAATTGACCACCCCAATCAAATATAACCTCAACGGTGAGATATTTGTTCTTGTTTGCGGCGGACATAAACTGCGATCTTGTGTAAATCTCGGCACTTCCGGCGGACGTGAAAGAGGATCTTTGTCGAGTCCGCTGAGCTCGGGGGAAGACAAATCTGTACCATTTTTACCGCACAGCAGCTTGCGGGGGGAAAGCTTTCCAATATAGTTTTTGCATGTTTTGATGAAACGAAATCAGTTTCAGACTATTACCGTTTATTATAGGGAGTGAGAAGCGATTATTGCCCAAACAATTGTATCTGTAAGATTAGAGTGTAAAGGTGTGATTTAGGGACTGTGGAAGAGATGATCCTCCGCAGTCATAAAGTCGTGCAATTACGATCCACACTTTCACACCGCAGAGATTTGGATCTACGATCTTTACGACTAGAAGCAGCAAAGCGACCGTTTTCCAGCCGGTAGCACTGCTGGTATAATCGGATTCGTAACCAACTCTCCAGCCTTTCGGAACAACCAATTCCAGAAGAACGGACCTGGTTGATCCTGTTTCAGAGACAGTCTCATTGAACCGCAAAAGTACAGACCATTGAAATAAGATACGAATCGACTTACCGGGGTTGGGCTGATTCTGATACGAAGGTTTCTTCATCCACTCAAAGGGACTCCTGAGCTGCGAAGGTCGGACGGGTGTCGTCGCGATATTGTTGTTGTTGTTGTTGTTGTTGTTGTTGTTGTTGTTGTTGTTGTTGTTGTTTGAAGGCGGTGTGGAAGGTGTTCCGGGGCTGCTGACTTCGCTACCGCTCACGGTGATCGGAGGACTGGGTTCACCGGTTCCGACACCGTTCTTAGTCTCGTCGTTACTCCATTCCGAGAATCCTGGCATACCCGGCTGCTGGGACAGATGTTGCTGCTGCTGATGCTGCTGCTGTTGGAGCTGTTGCTGTTGCTGTTGCTGGTAGCTCGCCTGGTGGTGCTGATACTGGAAGTGATGGGTGTAGTGGTGGGCATGGGGATGCCATCCCAGGACGTCGCTCGCCTCGAGATACTGCTGGGACCCGGATGCCTGGTGATGGGCAGCGTGAGGATGAGGGTAAGGGTACCCGTACCAATACTGTTGTCCGTCGGGCGTCACCCCCACAGCGTGTTGCTGTCCCTGGTGATGCTGGTGGTGGTGCTGCTGACCGAGAGATTGCTGGCTCGTTGACGGCTGTTGCTGTCTGTACATCGCCAACGAGTTGTAAGATGACACCATGCTAAGGCTGCTGACGTCCGCCATTGGCCGAGATTTACGATTTGCAATTTGGATAAGAAACTTGGAGACTTGTTATAGAATGACTTCGACGGGTTCTGCGGGGTTGTTGTCGCGTAGTTTTTGTTTTTTTTTAATTATTTTCTCCTATTCTACCGCACTACTACACTACGATACTACACACTACTACTACTGCTAACGTTAGTCCTAATCTTACTACTATTATTACTACTTTCTACTTGAACGTCAAATATCGCGAATGGGTATACAGACACAAAGGGATACAAATCCAGCTTTGACAAACAATTTGTTCATAAACCGGACGAGGGCTTTTCGAGGCAAACTTCTTCAATTATATTCGGCGGCGGGGGGGTAGGGGAGGGAATCGTTAGAGTTTGAAGAATAGCGATTCCATGTTAAACCTTACAGACACTCGGACAAATACGTGTACATGCATATATTCTTCATCGCTCTAACCTCACTGCACGATCGATGCACCACATTGTACGTTACGTATATACGCGTGAATCGGTAAAATCTACGTTTTTTAATGCTCTCTACGTTACGATACTCGACATTACGGATCGACGATTAGGCGCGCGCGTTTATCTACCGAATATCGTTAGTTTCGAACCCCGTGTACACTTCGGACGATATATCCCCGTTCACAATTGATACACAAGCACGATTCGGGTACGCGTCTCTAAAAAATCGGTGTTTTCGAAAATTTTACCTAGCAGAGAAACTATCACCGCGTCAACCGAACGATTCGGTTGAACTTGCAAGTCTTATCGGTGCAATCGACGACGCTTCACCGACAACTGCTGACGCGCCTGTGATCTTTTCGTCGGCGACTTTGAGCCTCGTTGCTGGTTCGGACCGCCTACCGTCGAAGGTGACCCCTTCCAGCGAGGAAACTCGGGGCCAATCAACGGCCAGGAATACGTCGAGGCGAGCCAGCCGACGGCGTCGTCTGTGATGGCGGCCTGGGGACGCCCCGGATCTGATAATTTTCATTCCGAACATCGCGATAAACCTGCGGGCGCACACGCCTCTCTCTCTCTCTCTCACTCACTCTCTCACTCTCTCACTCTCCAAGCGTTGCACGCTCAAACCTATACCTATAATGTTGTAATTCCGTAGAAAAATTTGTTATTACACACGCGTGCCGTGGCCCTCGATTTTTAGCGATATCAATTTTCGTATTTTTAATATTTTTTCATTACAGAACGAACGATTCGCGCTTCGACGATTCAATCGGTTTTCACTAGTAGGTACCTTGTAACTGTGTGAAGGGTATCGAGGTATATCTGTACTAATTCTTCTTGCTTGTAATAAACAGTTTTACTAATATTATTATCGCTAGATCGAATTCATGGGCTGTTTTTCAACTTTTTCAACTTTTTCAATTGACAATTCTATCGGATTGATATAATAATTTGTTATAATCCAAGTTCGTATTACCCGTACACAATCATATTTAAGCAAGACCGTCGATCCGGAAAGAGTATAGAAATTGAAGCCCGACTTTAACACTACGCATATTTGTTCGTCGTAACGCGAGGTAAATTTTTCACGCCGATTTTACACCGAGGTAGTTGAATACGGCTGCAGATTGATTTTGTTCAACCCTCGACACTGCCATGCAGCTATAGCGTATTGAATTATAGCGACTCGTCGATAATTAAAATTTTGCAACGTTTTGCAGACACGCGAAACGAGCTCCGGACGATGATGGTATTATAATTCATCGCTTATACCCGCACTATTACAGCTTTATACACTCAAGTAATATATTCGAGGAGGCAATAATTCGTTGAGTGTATAGGCACAGAGAATCATGAATTATTTACCTAGTTCCCATTAATTACCGCTTGCTCTTCAATTATTATGTATCTTTAATCCTAAGCAAACCTCACCCCCTCACCCCCCCTCGCTCACTCTCTCATCTATTTCTTCCTCTCATCCCTGCAGCTTCCACATTGAATGCGCCTCCGACTACCGGTCGTGTATGTATATATATATATGTATATATATGTAAGGTACAGGTATAGGTTACGTCAAGTTCGCTGCTCCTTCCGAACCTTTTACCCGCCATATACGATATAACACACTCACTTCCGGTACGCAATTTAACAGCTGTCTATGCTTCGCCGAGGAGCGCCGGCGATTATTCCGGAAATATTTTTACACCGAGTGCCGCAGGGTCATCAGCAGGGTGTTACGTTGAGTTGCCTATCACCGAGGATAAAGAATATCGGTAATACAGACCTGTCGAGTCAAGTCATACGGCGACTGAACGCTTCGGTATGGATTATAAACAACGAAATAACAGCTCGGGAACATGAGATGCGGAAAACTAACTCGCGAGGAGCTTAAAAGCGATAACTCGGTAGGTCTGTTTTACCGATTTTTCTTCCCCTCGGCGATAGGCAATCGGACATACCGCGTCTTTTACTCCGAAACGCCTCGCAAATGCTGATACAATCGTACGTCGCGGATGAAAATGAGGAAGCCTGGGAAGAAACTTCTTCGTATGACAGATTATTTCAAAGGAGTGAACGTCGGAACACGATGTATTTTCGTGACGCCGTACAGAAATTACGATTATCACGATCCGTTCCTCTTCGGGGCTGGTATATCATCAGCTGAAAAGCATGGCAGGCAGGTATGCACGTCACTTGCCGTCATCATGCCAGCCATAACAGCCGCGCTTATCTCGCGCTGGATCTTTTATCTATCGTCTTCGCGTCTTTTGTTTTCCCTGGCTATACACTTAACGTCTATACCTACACCGGTCGCGATCTGTATTTGCAAAGGCTTTGTAATTTTGTGCTCTGTACAGCCGTGATGAAAAATGCGCTGATGTACGTATTACACGCGTGTATGTATATAATAACTCCACATATTCGAGGAAGAAGAGTTTTTCCCCTGTGGTCGAATGATCGAGGCGCGCAGATATTCTACGAGTGTAATTAATAATAATAATAACAATAATAATAATTTATAATATCAACCACCCGAGGAACGGGCGATGGAGATAATCGTTGGTAATTAAATTCTTCGCATAGCTGTGTTTACACGTCTCGAACGAACGATGTTTTTTCTTTTTTTTTTTTTTTTTCTTTTTTTTTTTGTTTTATTTGTCTCGAGGTGTTACATCACGGTATATGTATACCTGCGAACTCACTCACCCGTGAATTTCATTATTTGCAATTTTTTCAACCATCAAGTTACACCTACGAGCCGCGACGAAAGCATTTCTCGTCGCTAAACTTGTCAACGGTTTAATTACAGTTCGGTCTGTAGCTAAGAATAAGATACCGCGACGATAAACGAGCAATGGTTGTAAGTCAAGTATGAAAAAAATCAGTTTTAATACGTGGAGAATAAAGATAGCTTGAACATTCTTACTCGGTATCTCTTTGTAATGCCGGGGGATTTACGTGCGAGGAAGATGTGGCAATTTTGACTTAGAGTTGACAACAACGTTGTTTTTTTTTTTCTCTCTTCCTACGTTACCTGTATAAGCATAGCTCTGCCGTGCCTCCGAGAATATAATCATACGAAACCGGCAATTCCGCGACATCCAAAGTCGTACGAATGTATCGGTTTCGATCGTTACGCGTCGAGTAACGATCTTCTCTTTATCCTGAGGAATTTCGATGAGATCCTGCAAATTGGCTTTTCTGCCTCGCGAAGAAAATACGTGCCGTTGTATATCTGGTGTGTCTTAGAAGCGTCCATAACCCCCTTCTTCGCTCTTTCCCTGTATTTATACGCTGTTAGGTTGATTCACGTAATATATTATTTTATTACGAGTACCTAATAAAATTGTAAATAATAATACACGCGTATATATAACGTTGGACTGGTGCAGTTCATAAATCAAGAGACGAGTATATAATTGTAATTTAAAATGAAAATCTTGCGGCTTATCTTATATTATTGCAATAATTAATCACAGAGTCATTTGTTGTTATTCGTCAGATTTACGACACCCAACGTGGGCTGCACCTCTTAATAGATATAAACAGACTGCATCGCTTACCGACATTTTACGAAGTCATACGTGACGTATAACGGGCGTACAATACGACGATTATCCCCATGTTTTACGTTTACTTCCGGACTCTCCCGAGTTTCCGTATATCAAGTTTTAAATCAATCGTACACCCGCGAATATTTTTTCGACGTTGTAAAGTTGACCTATACCTTTATTTATTAATACAACAAGTGCGCCAGCCGTGCGTCGATTGCGCTAAATTGGCTGCTTTATTCGTCAGACTCTCCGCAGCGTGCAGATAACTTTGTAAGCACGTTGCCGAGTGAGAAGCTCGGACTCTTAAATTCTGGTATTACAGGAACGTCCAAATTGAGGATTGAATTCTAATAAAGTTTCAAACGCAGATCTGTAATAAATAAAAATTGACGCTGAAACAACGATCCTCGGGTCGACCCGTCGTTGTAGGCTGGTCTGGCTTTTCTCCTACGTCGCATGACGTAACAATTACGAAGGAGAACGCACGTCGGCCTAGTTTATCTCCGCAGCGTAAGGTATATACGTATAATGGTAAATAGTGACATTCTACCTTCCACATTTTATACTCTGCACGACAAGCATACATATATTATACTTTGTATAATGTATCACGTTTAGTGTCTCAGTGCTTGGATGATATATTCTACAAATTATATAAAGGCCGATTGCAATAATTATGTCGAGATCTCGTCAAGTTGTACGCGTGAATCAGGCAATCTGCGACATATACGCTTAGAGAAACCTTTTTCCTTTTTTTAAAAAAATGCCATTTGTAAAATTAATCAAAGTTAATGAAACAATTGTTTGAAAATAGTAAAAAAAAAAAATCAATTCAACGAAATATACTTATAAACACGAAATATCAATTTATATTTAGTCAATTTAATGAGGTGATACTTTTTTCGAATACTCTCTGGTAGATTCATCGAGCAAGTGAACCTGGCTCACGACATTGAGATAAAATTTTGTTAAGAATTGAAGTTCGGTTTTGATTTGACAGAGCTTGGCGACGTCGCGTCGTGTTATTGAGAAAGCTTTTTACATATACTCTAAACATTTCCAAGATCTGTCAAGCATGAAATCCATTTTTTTTTTTTTTGGAATTTCTTCCAACGTCATGGGTAGTGGCGAACAATTTTGGAATACCTATCAATTATTATTAGACTTGCTTTTACTACCCAAAATAAACTCAACGAAATTTGAGTCGTTAATTCTCGTACGGTTAGAACTCCCTTAACGTTGGCATTCGTCGGTCTTCGAAGGCGCCATCAAAAAATAGAATCTGCGGAAGAAACGATGAAATCGTTTGAAAATCAGGAACAGTTCATCAAGCTTCTGCAAATGTTTGTGCCGATCTTAGATCGAGACACGCAAGAATCAAAATTTTTTCCTATTTAAATATTTCTCGTCCACAATGACATGGAATATTCGGTTCTTACGAACCGCGTTAAATGTCACTTATTTTTTACTAATATCAAACCCTGTACGCGTCGGAAAAAAAAGTCTCTGATTATTTATTTTGAAAATTGCGTCAAGTGCGTCGTTTTCACGTCAATGATGCGTATAATTTCATACCAAAAATAAGTTTGCAAACATTGACTGACCGCGTAACATATTTTCAATATAACGCCCCATTGATCATATCAAATTTTGGAGCCTTTCGCCCCGCTTAAGACCCTCGTATACTATAATAAGTTCGTGCGGATTATCCGTGGGTAATGGCCCGTATCCCAGACGATTAACCTTCGTCGTGTCAAAATATTGACTCGAGACAATTGACGAGGTGTGAAAAGTTTACAACAAATATATATTCTCGGCGTTTATCGCCTCCGTTTTCCGCGTGTCCACCGATACAAAATCCGTCCTTATTACACCCTCATCGTCGATCCATTTCCACCGGAAGGACCGAATGTCAGAATGTACGCTCCGCCTACGAAGTGCTTCGAGGACAACTCGAGGCGGAGCTCGATTTCCGCTACGCTGCTCGCTGCGTATTTTACTCACGGATAATCTCCTCGTCGGTGTTTGCGTTACGTACTCTTTGAGATTAGGAGGAATTTTTTTTTTTTTTTTTTATTTAATTATTTTTTAGGTTTTTTATCATTTCTCTGGACTAATTGTGGTCTGAATGTTACGTTTTGCCGGACTAAAAATCCCCCTGATGTATCGTACGTGTGCGGATTCTTTATTGGTCGACCCAAGAGGTGCCTCGTACCTGCGTGTGCGTAGAAAAAAAGACTGTTTTTCATCTACGAATCACCCGTAGAAGAAAGAATACTCGTATCTTTGCCTTGTTTTGATAAAATATAAATCGTTTGGTACACTGGGAGAAACTTTTAGTTCCGGTTACCGCTCAGTCTTTCACTATTTTCATCATTTACCACAATCGAAGAATATAGTTCTAGGTAGAAAATGAAAATTAGTTTTCTAGCTCTTACCGGAAAGTCTAGTATCCGTTGCTATTCTTTCTCGTTACGATCACTGTTGCTAGATTTTCGCGTAACTGTTGCGATGATTTAACGCTTGTGCAACGATAAATTGACGTTAAAGCCTTGTTTGACTAAAAAAGTAGAGTAAACCGAATAAACTGATTCGGCGTTGCAATAACCAAAAAAGAATCGACGATAGCGCAAAATGGTTAGGAGTACCTCGTTTTTCCTAATTCCAACAATATTCGGACAGTTTTTTTTAACGATACTTGTTTTACTCAATTTTTCTAGTTACTGCAATAAATGAAATTTTTCCCAGTGTACGGTTCGACGGTTCGACTGGATTCATTTTAATATTTATGTTATTATATCCATACTTATGGCTATTAGGATACATATGAGACCGTACTTGCGGTTATTTTAGGTGACTCTCAGGAGAAACCAGAATGAGTATGCATGTTTTTTGCATTTCATTCGAATAGAGAATAGTTTTGCCGTGCAGAAGCGCATCTCATAGATTGTAGCTAAATATCCCAAATTGATAGAAATATTTCCGATATGAAAATAACTGAGGAACGAAGAAGAGGAAAAAATTATTACAAAAATCAACGTTGAATCCAAGATCAGGCATCAAGCACGCCTTTTCTTTGGCGTTCGCGTTGTGCTCTCAAACCAGAATTTCGGGTCAGACATAAATGGCGCATACATTTCGTCTTCTCTTTTTTAGGGTGTATAAAGCTAAAAACTGGTTCTGACGGTCGAAAATTCGTTTAGATTTTACCGAGGCACGTACGGTAATCTCGATTATTTAAGACAGATATTTGCTTACAATTGCGACAGTTGCTGTTGATTAAACGGAAGAAGAAAAAAAAAATATCGTTTTCATACAAATATTCAGTGTACATCAACAACCGTATTTACTTATTTCAGACGAAACTCTGTTGTACGTACATTGCACTTTTCTGTCTTGAAAAAAAAAAGAAAAAAAAAACGAACTCCGGAAAAATATTTATTTCAACAGTCCTCAGCACAAATTTGATTGTCTATTTGAAATGTAATTACTTCCATAGAAACAATCAAATCTTTTGTTTGAATCGATAAATTATCCGTGCTTGCGGATTTGACATGTTAAATTACGTCGTGAAAAGTTAAAAATAGGAATATACTAGGGGAAAAACGAATCGTGAGAGATAAATTGTAAGTTTAGGTTGTTTCTGCAGTAGGATCGATCGTACACGCTTTGAATTAGCTGAAAACTTTACTTTGGTATTATACACGAGGTATTAAACTGTAACATAGAGTACAGAGATAAAACAACCGACGGTCAGATAACGATTCGAGAGATGTAGAAGAGATATGTAACGTTGTGTTATAAATGTATGTTTTCACCGCGTTGTACGTACAAGTTGTACAGTTTTCGCTCGTGTTTTCTATTTCCATAAATTTATTTTCGATCAACGATTTGTAGGCGGTACTTTTACCGCCGCGATGCGGACGCAATTTAAGCGAAATATGTAATTCCATTAACGTCTAAACAATTTTTTTCCAACCCCCTCCTCTTATTTTCCGGCAAGATTAAACGCGAAAGCAGCTAAGAAACCTCCGTGGCAATTCGGTTTACGACTCATATCGGTCACATCTCGAACGTTATATCTCGCCCACCTCGTACGCGTACCGTTCAATTAAATATTTTAATTGGCAGTGTATAAACAAGGTACCGAGTTAAGCGGAGTCAAATTTAATTAACTCGCAATTAGGGCCAACTAATTACACCAATTGTCTCGTACCAGTAGGCGTGCGAATAACAATGGGTATAACGGAATACGGGGGAGAAAACAGTTAAAATACCAAGGTAAAAATGGCTTCTGTAAATTTATCTCCTTACAAATCAAAGCGCATGCCGTAATAATTTAAACTGTACATCTCGCAAGAGAGAAAAATCCGTTCTGTACACGTATAAACGAAAACCTTTATCGGTATGTGTAATAACCTACACTCACTCCGCTTGCACGGCTTAACGCTGGCCTAATGGCTTTGGAATTACACACCGTGAGGTGCGAAAGCTGCCCCTTGGAAAATTCAAGCTTTTTCCACGATGTCGAATTCGGCTTAAAACATCACCGCGAATCGTCGGAAGGTTGTAAACGTTATTCACAATATCGAGGCCTAAGATCGGCGTGCAAGTAGACGTCTGCAAAACCAGCCGGATTTTAAATAGTAAGTTGTAAACTTTCAGGACCATAAAACAACACCCATCTCGAGGGTCTGTTGTGTACACACCGATGGGAGGGAGTACCCTGCGTACGGAGAATCCGAACGACCCTGCAATTTGCCATTGAATATTGATTAAAAATGGCGGAGTACCGCTCGGCAAAATGGTGCGAAAGCATAAAGTATACCCGTAGAGGGTGAGTCCAGCTGTCGAGGGTCCTTTGTTCGGGTTTTCACATTTCTTCGAGGGACAACTTTACCACCCCAATGGAAATTTCACTCGTTCCCATCCTCCTGTCGTATAACTTCTACCTGAGTTATCGGTGCCCCACATCCCGATCACTTCGGTTATTCTCAAGTTGAACTTGACCCTAACTGTATCGATGCGCACCATGCGCCGATGAATAATTATCTCTTCGTGTCGAAAACAATTTGGCTTACCTGCGGGGGTCCGGCAATTCTCGTTCTACTATTATTGCCCGTTTCTACTCAACAAACAAATTTCATTGCTCCTAGTGCATGCGTGCCTTCGATATTTACATCAACTCATTTGTCGACCAGCAAGCGAAACCTGACAATGGCCGAACAGAGCGGATAGACGATATCCTTTTCTTGGGACCCTCTTACATCTTTGTTTCCGATGTACATTACCAGTAATGTATTCGTATTAGGGTGATCCTTATTTTCGACTATATCGAAACGTGACCGGGACGCCCTCGAAATTGATTTTAAACAAATAAACAGAAATTTCGTTAAAAGCTCTGTTTCAGCCCTCAATCCTCTCGCAAGATCTGTCGAGTTTGCCATTTAAAATGCACAAATTTTCACTCAACTTCAAGTACGTTACATATATTTGATCGTGGGACCGACTGTTGGAAAAAAATTTACAAACGTAAGAAATCAATCAGCATTGGTGCTACTATTTGATAAAAATGCCAACATCGACGTCGGACCATTTCGTGTCGATTGTACGCTGATATGAAACCCACGAATAGCGTCAAATTTTAAATGGCTGCAGTTGACGTGGAACGCTCCATAGTCGCACAAAATAAGTTTGGGAAAAAGACTTTGGCACAGCTACGTGGAGCAACAATTTAGATATTCACCCCACGACCATGCTAGGAAAATTTTTTACAGTTTCTACTCGGCATTTCGGTTCCTAGGAATCGTTGAATGGCCTTTAGTACGTCCTACGTCAATACCGGCGTACCTGTGTACAATATTGTCGTCCGCCAAGTCGAGTTCGAGCAATAAAGATTCTCGGCAAGGGTCGGTCAAAGTTCGACGCAAATCAGCCGCATTGCAATGGCGAGTCGAGAATCGACGCTTCTTCGTTAATTCTGTAACACGATTTAATCGTCACGTATTTGGTATCATTCGTGTGTTGAGCTGCGATGATTTTCCTTTATGAAATTGAAGAAGAAAAAAGGAATACTAATATTAAAAACGTTTCCACTGTACGATGGTTCATTTTTTTATTTAGGAACTAATATTCTCTATAATTTCACTGCGACCCTTTTTTTCGCACAGAGAGACAAGACGGTAGTGTTAAATATTTAACATTCAATATTGTACCGATATTAATTTGTGATCAGCAATTAATAATGACACGAATCAATTACTATCGAAATAAATCCGCGCCATTACATTCGAAAAACAATTAATTTTCTCAACTAAATAACCCACGACTCAGTTCAATTGATCTTATCTACCAGATTTTTCATCAGTTTAGCTCGATTTGAAGCGAAAAATTCGTTTCTAAGCTTTAGATTATAATATTTAATTATTTCTGTTTTTTTTTTCTTCCGTCTCTTTACCAATATTTAGAAATCAGTCGTAGCCTGTTAGAATATAGTAATTTGACAGGAACTCGATGTACTGCGACTATTTGATGAACCGTTCAAAACTTGACGATATTTCTAATGAAATTATAGTTACTCGATTATGTATTAAAAAGAAAAATTTAGCAATAATATGTTAACCCTGACATATATATATATATATATAAAATATTGTATGTATTCCTAACGTTTGCTAAACAGGAATATTCCGAACCTAACGTAAGAGCAGGAAATACGATCGTCACATCTGCTTTACAATATCGTTTACGACGTTTTTTTTTTTTTCTGCTCATAAAAAAATGATCGACTCCTCGTTTTATTTGTTTCTAAAAACTACGATCGTCGTACACTTACTCGGGGCTTTCTGTCAAACGGATTAAAAATTTCAGACCAAACATCGCACGCACCGATTACAGTCTCGACATAGATCCATGACTGTCGGCTGCGCCTTTAACATATACCTCATACATGTATGTATAATTTTCATAATTTGTCCGATCACCATTCGCCGATGTAAAATATGCGCATCGTTAATTTGCCAGGAATATATTTCTTCTTTTCGTTTTCAATGCTGTAAACTCCGGCGGCGATCTTTTAAATTTCGTAAACAAAAAAAAAAAAACAAACAAAAATAACAATTTCGTACTCTATACCCAGATACATATACATTTAACATATATAGGCTTATATTATATGTATATGTATATATCCACCTATATTTCTTACCTCTTGTATAAATTACTATGCATTTATACCCAGATCGGGAGAACTGTTAATCGGGTCGTTAATTGTTTTTTTTTTCTTCTCTCTCCCTCTCTCTCGTAGTTTTCTATCGACTTCTCTCTACGTTTCGTCTTCGCTTAACATGCAGCGTTGTAACACATGTACCCCACCCGTCAGTCCGTTGACGCATTTTATATGTAACATCGCGCGTGAGTTTCGCGTTGTAAAATAATTATTCATCACCTGCGTTGTAGTGCGATTTTAATCATTTCACCCGTTCGACATAAGATTGAATTTTCGGTAGTCGAGTTTCTGCTCTCAAATCACGGAAGAAGCCCGGGATCCGTGTACATATTTAAAAAAAAATATATATATTTCTAATATACACATATATTGTATATTATAGGATAAATAAATTGTGTAGCGAGTAAACTGAAAATTTATTGACAGCTGTAAAAATAACATGGGTCCATCCCGCACCACGGGTACAATAAACTCGCGCGCGTTTTCATACACGTCAAACTTATCTCTTTCCCATCATCTAAGTATACCCATACCTACATGGTTACATCGCATACCTATGTTGCTCAACGTACATGTATACGATTATATACGCGAGTGTGCTGTACAAGCACACACGTAAGGCTGTGGTAATTTAATTTGAATTTCTTTTTGCGGCCTGTTTTTCCGCCAGATCATGTAGGCAATAATAACAACAGTAAAAATAACATTGTAATAATAATAATAACAATAATAGTAATAATAATTAAAATGATGACGATGATTACAGTATTAATGCCCGCCGCGCGTGTGACCCGTAGTTTGTTAAAATCCGCTGCGGAATGTCCGGTATACATAAATGCCACTCGCTACCGTAATTATCCTCTCTTGATGGGCCGACCGTGATTCACTGTGAATCGGAATTTCGAATCTCGCTGCGTCTCCGTCTGTGTCGCAGTCTTACGGGTTAAAAAAAAAGAAAAGATAATTATTAGCTCAGCCGTGTGAGTTAGATTTTTACCATATATAATGTATTATAGGTATAAAAATTGTTGAGGTTTTGAGGAAACGAACGAAACCGCAATATCGTCTCTGTCGAAAGACGCGATTTTCTCCGATCCGCGAATGAAGGAAATGTAGAAAAGAAAAAAAAAAATGGCGCGTGTCACATTTGGGTGGAGAAATTTTGCGATGAGTGAAAAAACGATTTCCAATCAACGATTCTTGGAACTGTCTTTTTTTCTTTTTTTTCCCGTTTGAACTACGGTATCGACCTATCGAAGAACGAAGCCAGCCGTGCGTTTTTTTTAAATTTATTAACCGCGAATAAAAATTCCTCCGCTCGCGACAGATTGTCGATTCGGATGCCACCTGCGTCCGAACATCCAAGCGCGATTTTCTCATCGTCTTCGTTATCTCGATTAATTCTTAAACGCAGCACGAATCTCGAGAGAGATCGCGCCGTCTTACGATTTCGAATAAATATTAACCCTCGTATGTGTGGTTTGACGCAATAACGCCGGACACGTGGATGTGTGATAATTCATTGAGGCACGACTGTGTTTAATATATCTCCGAGCCGCATTCGGCCAAGCCGTCTTGGCTTCGACTCGACGGCCATTAATTGGCGGACATCTTCGTTGCCGTTAAAGCGCTGCTTTAATGATCAGACTGTAAAGATGTTTTCTATTTCTATTTCCTTTTATTCCTCTGCAGCGTGGCATCCTCTTTCCCGTGTGTTTGTGCTTTTTCATCTTCCTCTTCTCCTTCTTTTTCTTCTTCTCTTTTTTCCTCTCGTGCTTCTTTTTCATTTTATGACACGACCATAAACTCTCGAGAGTCTCCGCGAGACGGGTCGAGGTTTATCCTTCTCGATGCACACAAGACACACATCGAAATTGTATTATCTGATTGTGAGACCCATCTCGTGTCCCGTTCTCGCACGCTGCAGCCTGACATTTAAAAGGGCCTGTACCTTACATCTATGTACACCTACGCACGCACGTTTGTATGTATGCATGAAATACCCGTAACCTCAATTAATTTGCTCGGGAATGCGGCCTTTCGAAAATCGCATCGTCTACGTTTACTCGTATGGCTTGACGGTAATTCGTTATCCCGAGTCTCGAACGACGACTTATAATCGTTACAGATTTATACGAGTCGAAAGACCCTAGAATTTGCATCAAACTTAACAAATCAGTCTCGCCTACTTTGATATTCTTGATTTATACCTACCGAGTAAATTGATTTAATCAGCAACAAAGACCCCTTATTAACAACCATCGGTATAATTATCCCCTTTAAATTTTCGGCCTCATCTCGGATAGCGCAAAATGGTTAGGCGTACCTCGTTTTTCCCAATTCCAACGATATTCAGACAGTTTTTTCAACGATACCTGTTTTACTGAATTTTTCCAGTTATACCCTAACAAATGAAATTTTTCTCAGTGCCGACGATTTGATCGCTGCGCTCTTCCTTTTTACACCCTCCTTTTCAATCGCTTTTCCAGAATGCAGCCACATTCGTATCAATGTTCTCGTTTTTTGGTGCATGGCTCGGCCAAAGACGCACACGTTTATAGGGCACCTCGGAGTGCCGAGAGGGCTTCAGCTTTCGGCTCGAGGTTACAACACCGTTGGGCACTGCTCAACAGCTCACCGCGGAGCTTGCAAGCCGTCATAACTTTACATAAAATTAGTGGCTAAAAGCCATTCGCCGCTGTCTAGAACTCTCGAGGTTCTCCTGAAACTGTTCAACTATACTCATCCGGGAGTGGCGGAACTGTGAGGGAAGAGACGCGGCCGCGTAATGGACCGCTGATATAATTTCGAGAAATTATCATTAGGTTCGTCGTGAAATTAACCGTTCTCACTAACGGCGCACAATTTCTCACCGCAGCTTCGCGTTCCTCGAGTTCTTACATGCAACCTATATCGTATCGTATGCTTTTGCATTCCCGGCGCCTTTCCTTCGATCGCGTTGTTTTTACTTAAATTTTTAACTACGAGAACACCGCGAGAAACTCACCTTGACAGAGTTGACCGAACGTCAGATTTCTCGTCAGTTTCTTTCTCGCCCGCTCGCGTTTCCCACGACGAGCGGTGAAACTTGCGATAGGAAAGTTTCAGTTCCTCTCGAATCTCGATCCCGACTTCTCGGGATTGAACTCGGGCGAACGTCTAACGGTCATGGGAATATCTGCGGCCTCTTTCAGATTCGAAACGTAGGAAATCGTATCGAGAAATCGTATGGAAATGAAAAGTCGACGTTCCGTCGCCGCAGCTTTCGCCCCCCGTTACAGCCTTCTTAAAAAACGTAAGTTGGTTAACCTACGCCGGATTCTTTCGTCTCAGGACGCATCTCGTGCGGCTTTTCTACGTACCAAAGCGGAATTATCAGAGAGCGCGCGTTGCGAGCAGGTAAAACTAACCGGAGATAAGGGGAATTTCTGTAACTAAACGAGACGTTCGCTTCGCAGTCGCGTTGCGGAGATTTTCGTCTCGAGATAAAATTGTATTCTTCGTTCCCGTTGTTAAACCTACCCGCGCAAGCAGCTTCGTATGACTTATTGCCTGCGGGAATAAAGCTTGTAACTACACGCGTACAACCGACTCCGGCAACCTGCATGGCGCCTCGGACAAACCACCGAACTAAAATTTACACGCGTTTAGCTTTACGACGCGTTACTCGTACAATCATATCCGTCGAGCGCCGAGCTGTTGACGTATATTAGCGCGTATTTATAGGCGAGCGTAAAATACCTCGGCATATGATATGCGCGTGCGTCTGCGACGTACGAACGAATCGTAAATACGTTGTGTGCACAACGCGTTCGTCAAGCTCTGTCGTTACGAAAACGCTTGTTAATTTCTCACTTTCGAGCCGACGACACGCGACCGATTTTCAACTCTCGCCTCTGCGGGCAATCATCGACGTCTTGCGGATAGAAATTTCCTCACTCCTCGTGATTACGATCGCATTCTTATTCCCTTCATTCTCAACTCCGCCGACATTGTGTGGTACTCGTTACGAAGAGATACACCCAAATCCGAGCGTCGTTGCATAATGCAGCGAGGCACGGCTTGCGTTTCTCATTGTGCAGACGGAAGCCCGCAGACGTTCTTCCGTAATAATGGTTGCGACGTAATGGAGACGTTACAGATCGTCCTGAGCGGCGACTATTGCGGCACTTACAGCCGTTACTGCCGCACATCGCCGCACTACCGTAAGTCGTTATGTTTCTCTTTTGGGCGAGTTTGACGCCTCCGTAACAGCCGATTGTCGCCAAGGGCGTTTTCTTTCCCTTGAACGAGAAACTCCTGTCTTCGTTTCCGCGTCGGATCGGCTTCCGCGATTAGTCACGGCGGTGCCTTTTACGTCACAACAATCATTAAATATGACGCAAACTGATTTACAAGTCAGGTCCGACCAGCCGCGGTAAAACTTTCGGCTCCGTTTTTATTTCACATAAACTCGTCTACCCGACACCCCGGTCATCGGATAACATAATCAATGTTTCTCATCGCGTTGACCGCGGTTAAAACGAAATTACCTCTTAGATATTCCGTTACTCCGTTCTTCTTCTATATCAAAATTTACCTTATACGACTAATTAATTGAGCCCAACAATTTTTTTTTTTTTTTAGTATTTTAATTATTGTACGAAACTTGACGGTTTTCGAAGCGATGGATAAAAAAGCAAAAACAAAAAGAAGAAAAAAAGAAGAAAATAAAACCAACGGTCTTTCATCCGTGCGAACCGAGTGTTGGTATATTATTTGTTGAATCCTAGAAACCTAGAGGGTTTACGATTACGAGGGTTTCTCCGACAGATGGGCAACCGAAGTGACATCTTACTCGCTGTAAGTATACCAGATGTAACCTTAATTGCCTATCGGCAGGCGAAGAGGTCTTCGCATTATCGTTCATCTTCCGGGAATTCTCCCGGTACCTATAGACCCAATCTCAGGGAACATGACGATAATCGTTAAATTTCGACGTAATCGATGACAACGCAATTATTCGCGTCGCATCCGAACAATATTCCTATCACGCGCGGAGACAGTTTTTCCAAAAATGGCAGGGAGAATGAAACGCCGTGTCGGGAGGTAGGATGCAGACGTTGGTGTTTAATTGAACTTTGTCACTTGGGGTGTAGAATATTTGAACGGTTTTTCCGATTTGTTTGTTTGTCCGGTGTCCCGTTTCTTAATTTTCCAAAGTGGCCCGCGTCTTCGAGCCGCAGAGATTAGGTCAGGACGGGTTTCTGGTGGAGCGTTTGGGATTTTACAACGTTCCGAGTCGTAGAATCGGAGTCTTTTCAATTCGTTCTTAAACAATCTTAATTTTATTGCCGCATGGTCTTTATAATCTTTGTCGGTATGGGTATTATGGCTCGTCTTGTAAGCGCGTTATGCTACGGGGATACAAGGTACGCGCAGGGACCTTTTCCACCCCGCATACCAGGTAAGGTTCGCCCTTCCCGTCAACCTTTACGACGCCGAGGACAGGCCCTCGCAACTAGCTTACCTCGCAGTAAAAAAATTGACCCACACGCCCGTCCACCACCTCGTTCGTGTCCGGTTCCCGGTTCTTCTTATACCTCGTTCCTTGGCTCTCCGCTTCAGCGAGGATGTCCTCGATTTTATAACACCGTACTTAGAGGTATTAGCCCGAAGAAACGAGCAACTAAATACACTTTATTTCGCTACAAAGATACGGAAACCTTTCCGATAATCCGTGAATTTCTACCTTCGACGCGACTTAAGACGACGGCAAATCTACCTTCTACGGAGGACGGTATTTTTTACCGGGGTATTACGCGAAGCCCGTACCCCGGAAAAACCTCCGACCATAATTTTCGGTTGGCTTGGCGAGCCGACCGCGACGGTAAAAAAATTTCATCCATATGCGGGGTGGATTTCCAGCCGGGAAAAACCTTTTTCGGACTCGTCGCGTCTTCGTGAAGCACTTGTTAGGTACGAGTACCGGATACTGCGAGGGTGAATGCGGTTCCGGGAATTCGTCTTGGAACTTTTCCACCCTCTTGGGCAGGAGAAAAAGCTCGATCCGTACCTTGGTGCGTTCGCGCGAGATTCGAGTTTGAAGAAACTGCGGCTTTCGGCTCGCGTAAATGCCGGCATCGTGCCCACCTGTTCGCCGGATCGTCGAAGGGGGCTTCTCTCCTTATTGGAGACTTTTTAACCTCGGCTCCGCCTCGCGGCTTTCATCTTCGGTTCTTTGTACCAGCATCCAGGGCTCCGGGCCACCCGTCGGGATGCTGCACGCTCTATTGTGCCAATACCCAAACACCGGGGTTAAGGTTCGTTTTAAGTTACAACTTGAGAGGAACTCCTTCGGGCCTCAGGGGCTGTGCCGAGTTAGGCGTTTCCGACCGGCATCGCTTGGCCAACCGGTCCAGCAACTCTGCAGTCGCCGCTGATGCGCGATGGAGAATTCGAGCATCGACTCTTTTACACGTCATTCGAAAATTCCGCTTCGTGCTTTCTGATACCGGTTTTTTTTTCTAATATTTATTCGAGAGGAACAAGGTCGTCGAAATTTCGAGTCAATAAATATACACATATACATGTAATGCATTGTTAGTGATTGTCGTCAGTTTTTATTGTTATTTTCTCTATACGTTACATGTATTATCGAGCGTAGCTAGTCAAGTATGGGGGTGTTGTTGTTCGAAGTTTAATAACTTATTGTTATAAAATTTTTGTGACGTCGCTTGAGCGGCATAGCAAGTGATTCGGACTTGACACATGATTTCATAATTAGTGGTAATCGTGTAATGGATTTATATATTTACAATATCGCTATAGTAAGAAGAAACTTATCGATAGTGGTAGCGGTAAAATTACTTGTAACGGAGAACTTTTTATTTCAAGTCATGGTCTCGAGATTTACTTGTAGAAACGATCTTGACTGTGTAAGAAACGGAATCGAAGGTTTTTACGTCGAATGTTTGGAACTCGTGATAATTCCCCGACGAGGAGTGTGCGTGCTTACGGTTTGATATAATTTCCACATTATCTTCGTTCATCCTGGATTCGTACGAGAGAAATGTGTCGGAAAAACAATACAAGAAATGCGTAAGGTTAGCTGTCGGATTATAGATTTGAAAAATACTTTGATTTGCTTATCGAAAAACTAATAGGCTGTTTGTGCCATGTATTTTGTAATTGTCAGAGTATGAAAAATGAATTTGAGTTACATTAATTATTACCAAAGTAATGGATAATGGATTGAAATTGCATTATTCGTTACTAAAGTAATGAGCAATGGATTCGGAATGCACTAATCATTACGAAACACAGCGATAGGTTGTCAATTATAATTGCAATAATCATGACTACGGTAATGATTGAGTTATATCTTTTTATGATTCCGCATGTAACCGTAATATATTATTTACGTCATATATTTATAGAATTTCGTGAACTTGGATAAAATTTAACAAGATTACATGTACTAATATACGATTACGTAACATCACATGCATATAATTTCACATAATTTACAGTGACAAATTCGAGGGAGCAACAACTCGGGGTTCAATCGACACGTTAATTTTATAATTTGAATTAATTTGAATGATCCAAGTCAATTTTTGTATTTCCAATTAATTCATTTTAGCCCAAAATAATTCTCAACAATCTCCTACGGTAGTAAAAATTAATTCACGTTAACTCGTGTTAAGTTTAGTTAATTCGGTACTGATTACGAATTAATTCAAAAACCATTGTCACATTAATTCCTCGAGTCATTTCCCCCTCGACAAATTTCCCCTTCGAAATTAGACGAGGGTCTAAATTTCGACTCGGAGATATTCTCGCGTGGTATCGATAAAGCTGATTGCGTGAACCTGAACCGGAAAGTATCAGATATTTTCAGAAGGTAGTAGAGACATCGTACGAGAAATTATTTACTCAAAGATTTTATCTAGCATGTTGCACAATTGTTGATTAACCATAACTTTCTTAATTAGATCGACCATTTCGGTAGACTCAATTTTAACGCGGGAAGTAGCGCGCGATAATAATTCAGAACTCGAAGATAACTCTCGCGAAACTTGGCAGCTGAACTACGGCTCGGTCAATTGCAGTTAGAGTGTTATTAACCAGCCAGAGTGAATCCAGTTTTGTGAGTCCAGCGAACAAGCCACTCGGCAGTGTTGCGATTTTATTGTTGACCAAGCTTATGTGCGATATTGACGAGAGGCCTTCGAACGCACCAGCTTCTATTACTGAAATCTCGTTGTTGTCAAGACCCAGATGGTATAAACTGCTTAGTCCGATAAAAGTGCCCGACAGAATCGTGGATATATTGTTCTGGTCGAGCAGTAACACGGTCAGTTTTGGCAATCCTCTGAACGCCCCGTCATGAACGGTCGTTACGGCGCTGTCGGAAATGGAGAGAAAATCAAGCTTGCTCAAACCTTTGAAAGTTTCGGCTCGCAGTTCTCCGATATTGTTCCAGTTTAAGTAAAGATTTTTTAATTCCGCGAGGCTTTCGAACGAGTTGGGAGCGAAAGTAGTTATTTCGCTGCGCTCTACCGCCAGAGAAGTCAGCTTCGGAAGACCAGAAAATGTCGTTTGATTTATCGTCTCAATCGGATTCTTATCCAGGCTCAGCTTTGTCAATTCTGATAGTCCGTTAAAAGTCTCTTCCGGTACGTGGGTGATCAGATTCCAATCCAGTATCAACTCTTTCAATTGCGACAGTTCGTTAAAAGTCCCTTCCGGTATGTGGGTAATGCTGTTATTGGCCAAGGTTAATCTTTCCAGGTGGGGCAGTTCTTGAAACAAGCCGGGAATCGGCGTAACTGCGTTGTTTTGAAGGTGCAGATTTTTCAGGTTCGGCAGGCCAGCGAATGCTCCAGGTTGCAAATTGGAAATTCGATTTCCGGCAGACAGGTACAGAGTTACCAGTGAGACATTTTTAAACGCTCCGGGTTCAATCGACGTCAAATCGAAGTTGAATATTTCCAAACGATCGTGATGACTTCGTTGCTTTACTTCGGTTAAAACACCTTCGACGGAACTGCACACGGTATAGTCGAACACATTTTTGCACGTCGGCTGCGTCTGAGCAAGCACAACCGCCAAAACGAAGTTCACTATCACTGCGCGACGAATCATGATGCGATTCTATTCTGACGTCTCGCCTTTTGCCGCTCCGGCTATTTGATATGTTTCGGACTTTGCCACCGTCGTTGCGTAAAGTCACGTGACCGATCGTGCCGGGGATGATAATTCTGATGATTGCCAGATACGTAAAATACAACAACGTTTTTCGCGTTACATACCCGGTGTATTTACTCAACTGTTCTAAAAAGGACGAATATTTTTGGTCTGCGAGTAATGAGGCCTGTTACTTTCTGGGATGAACGTCGCGAGAAATCTTTCGTCCGCTGCGTGATTTTCGACATGACCTCGATTTAAAAATCTTGTTGTGTTCAGGTTCACGAACTTCGATGATCTGGATTGTATTGATATCTCGTTCAGCCTTGATCCGAAATTATGTTGCGGGTGATACCGACTATATCACTATGCGTGACTGAAAGAATTCGTTTTACGCAACACTTTAATTATGAAATACATGTTTCTTCAATAGATTTTCAAGGTTTTGGTTTTTTAATATTGTTATTCACTCATTTAGTTATACTCAGGTTCGACGGTTCCGAATGTGAGTGTTTTATAATTTAGAATGATCTGAACTGTTTTTTTTTATGGGTGTAATTTTAATCATATCCGCTTTTGCCTTGATTATACCGTGTTTGTACAATTTTCAATCTATAATTTTCGCACCATTCCGGCAATTATCCCCCATGATATTGCTATAATCAATATTAAAATCCGTTTTGGTCTCGTTGTATCACGATTGTGGTGCCGCTTTAAATCCGTCAACATTTTAGATGATGTTATCAGAAAATTGAATGAGTCGTGTCGTAAAAATCTGTCAATTAATACATCAATAAACGGTTCCAAATTATCGGAAAAAGAAAAACCTCAACTAGAAATCTTATACCGTTCACTCATTTTCTTTCCGTTCCCCCGCGCCTGCTTGGTCTTATCTCTAACAAATATCATATCATGCAATAAATTGTTGAATTCCGTCCAAATCAACCCTACAAACGTTTCCTTCCGATTGCTTTGAATACTTTTAAAATATTATTACCGAGTAGACTCACTTACCTTCACCTTTCAGTCCCGTTTTAGCCAGCACGTGTGGCCAATGGGAAGTACGCCTCTAACGCCCACCGAAGCATGGCCGTTTAATTCTGTTAAATCGATTCATACCCCTTTCAATGTTCTTCATACCCCTTTCGCAGGTAGGCAGTACTCGTAGCACGATAGTTCTCAAGCTTGTTCTATTCTATAAAAAGTATTTCTTTTGCGAATAGCTTAGGGTGTACTTAAGTATCGCTGTCTGTCACCTTCGAGTCTCTTTTTTTTAAATCAGGTGTACGTATATTTATTATGATTAATAGAGTTAGTTAGTTAGTTGGATCGGAAAGAAATAGGATTTATATTTCATAAATTGCAGGCAGATAAATAACAGATATCGAATTAAATTCAATGTAAAAGGAAATCGAGGATTTAGCTTCGAGTGTAACATTTAATTTTGAGATAAGAAAAAAAACCGAAAACGTTACCAATGAATATTATCAAATCATTTGCGTAATCCCTGAACATAATACGAGGGATTCATTGAGTCGTATCATTCTTGACGAAGAAATATATACGTTGCAATCATTTTTTTCGGTCTTTACAATCTTTGGAGTAATTGCAAAAATAGACCGTTGAAGTCTATCTTCACGGATTAAAATTTTAGGAAGATTCATTATTTATCATCAACATATTTGTTTGATCGAATAATTGACTTCGATGTATAATAATTACCTAAATTAATCAAGATTCAGCTGCGAACAGTATCGAAGGTTCACAAGTCGAACTTCACCTGCCATCCAAGACATCACGATACGTGCGTGGCGGGTCTAATTATCAGAGGTACAGTAAAAAAGACGTGTGCGAATGGAATAATTGTAAACACGACGCGACCTATCTACTCAGCATCGCATTCGGCTAGCCGGAAGAGACGACGGACGGTGTCTTGTCAGTATTGCTCCTAGAACGGCGTGCAAACAAGAAGTAACTGCTGTAGGATAGCGACGATGATGTCTATGATGGTACGATGAGAGTGCATGGCTATCAGCGTGTCGATTGGGATAACTGGCATAATGAAGTTAATTTTTTGTCGACTACGAAACGAGAGCAAGTCTGTGCGGATTACGGGATTCGCGGCCTGGCCTTCTGGGGACCTGATACGAGGCCTTACACCAGGATGGTCGACACGCCGGGAAACCAAAGTGGTTATGTAGTGGTAAAAAAACGGATAATGGTAGCGACCGATTACGTTCGGGATAAACTATACCGATATTGTTTACCCACATGCCGTATGAACATCGCCGGCGGTTGGATTTCAGTAAAATTAAAGAAGAAAAAACGTGTGAAGCTACTGACTTAACTTTCGTTATTCTTCAATTACATACTGTAAGCAGCTTTGCTCGCCATTCGTTGCTAAAAAGTCCGTCATCGTGTGAGCCAAGTTGAATAGATTCAATGCTGTTACAGAACAGTATCCTAAATCCGATGGTCTTACATCTCGTCTTCGAAGTATTGATCGATACGTAAGTTTCGAAGATCTTTCGGAAGCGTGTGAATTACACGGACGGTCCGTATATTGATCCGGCGTATATAGGAAATACGTTTTCGGTAGCTTCACTTGTTTTGTACTTGTAATCACTGAACTGTAAGTGCTAGGCTTTGTCCAAAGTGTTTTAACGAAGAAGATTCGATCTATGACATCGATGCGAACACTCGTTAACCGATGGTTTTAATTGCAAATTTAATTGACGGAGAAACTTCAAGTTGGTATCTTTACTTGTGATCAGAGCCCTCCAGAAATTGACTGGAGAACGCTTCGTTTATACTTAGATAAATAGTAAAGTTGTAACTGATGAATATTTTTGTCAGGTTGCGCAATGCGTTGTATCTCAAAGCGAGAGGAAAGATTCTTCTATGATATCGGTAAAACTAACTTGGTGAAAACTGAACGGGAAAATATGAGACGTTCCTGAAACGCACTCGAGACATCATGCGAAAAATAATTTATTCAACGATTTCATAAAGCATATCACATAGTAGTTAATTAATCAGATTTTTTTTTGGCTCATGTCGATCATTTCCGCAGAATAAATCTTCACGTGGAAAGTAGAACGCAATTATTCAGTACCTGAATTGAATTGTCGCAGATCTTGGCAACTGAACTACAACTCGGTCGATTGCAGTTATAGTGTTATTAACCAGGACGACTGACTTCAGGTTCGTTAGTCCAGCGAATAAGCCACTCGGTAGAGTTTGGATTTTATTGTCAGTCAAACTGATGTGAGTCATCGACGAGAGGCCTTGGAATGCGTCAGCTTCTATTACTGAAATCTCGTTGTTATGAAGATACAGATATTCTAAACTACTTAGGCTGATAAAAGTTCCCGATCGAATTGTGGATATTTTGTTGTGGTCGATGGATAACAGGGTCAGTTTCGACAATCCTCTGAATGCCCGTTCATGAACGGTTACTATGTCATTGTGAGAAATGGACAACGAATCAAGTTCAGTCAAACCATTGAAAGTTTCGGCTCGCAGTTTTTTGATGTTGTTCCTGTCTAAGTAAAGATATTTCAATTTCTCGAGACTTTTGAACGAATTGGGAGCGACGGTGGTTATTTCGTTGTCCTCTAGCCCCAGAGAAGTTATCTCCGAAAGGCCGGAAAATGTTATCTGATTTATCGTCGCGATGAAATTCTGATGCAGTTGTAACCTTATTAATCCTGATAGTCCGTTAAAAGTCCCTTCCGATATGTGGGTAATCCCGTTGTTAGCCAAGAACAATCTGTCCAAGTGAGGCAATTCTTGAAACAAGTTGGGAATCAGCGTAACCGCGTTGTTATCAAGGTCCAGATATTTCAGGTTCGGTAGGCCCGAGAACGCGCCATGTTGCAAATTCGAAATTCTATTTCCGGCAGACAAGTGTAGAGTTACTAGCGAGAGATTTTTAAACGCACCAGGATCAATCGACGTCAAATTCAAGTTAAATATTTCCAAACGATCACGGTGCGTTCGTTCCGTTACCTCGGTTAAAACACCTTCGACGGAACTGCACACGGTATAGTCAAACACATTTCTGCACGTTGGTTGCGTCTGAGCAAGCACAACTGCGAGAACGAAGTTCACCGACACTGCACAACGAATCATGACGCGATTCTGTTCTAATATCGTGCTTTGCTGCTCGGACTATTTAAGTCGAACCATATCTAAAGGCTACCTTGAACTTTGCCAGCGTCGTTACGTAGAGTCACGTGTCGATTGATCACGCCGGAGATGATATTTCAGATGATTGTCGAATGCGTAAAACATAATCAAGTTTCCGCGGGGTGTAACCGGCGTATTCACTAAACTTCCTCACGGAAGATTAAATTCTTAGATTCGCGCTTATGGGGCTGCCTGTGATAGTCGTAGTTGATATCCAATCAACAATCCACGAAAACAGCGATCTACTCTGAAAAATTATTCGGTTTCAATTTGATGTCAATCTATCTCTACCTGATGTTAAATTTCTGGAGCAACCATGCAAACAGTACTGTAGTAATTTTTGTTCCAATTCCTTCAGTATACGACGAATTTAACGAGTAAAATGATGTTGCGGACAATCAACTTCGAACAAGTAATAGAATAACTTCATTCCTTTCAGGCCGTCACTCACAACTCTCGTAAGATTTACAATTCACGTAAACGTAAATCCAAGAAATCTCTGCGTCGGGATGATCGATGGTTTGCTCGTCATTCATGATCATTCAGTATCGTTCGCACGTGTATAATATATTCTATAAAAATCCACACCATTTTGGTGTTGATTTTAACTTTTATAGACACCGTGAATTTTCTGACAGTGTATTTGACAATAAAATAAATCTTGTGGAATTTTGTTACCGTAATCATTTTCGGTTTTCTTGTTAGCAACGAACTCATTCAAACTTCTCTTTGCGTAACAGTACTTCAGACTCTTCTCTTTCGCTGAATTCACTTGGCAGCTTTTCCTGTACGGAGAGGGGTGTGTTGAGAATTGGGCGATGTGTTCGAGAGCGGGGATATAATTCACGATTGGAATTGATCGATTAGGCGAAAAATGTAATCTATGTGATGCTTGATTCGTAACAATATCGGAATGAATAGAATATTGTCATTTGAACCGTTTCAGTCACGCAATGATTTAAATATTACCAAGTAGACTTACCTACCTTCATTTTTCAGTCGGGTTTGAGCCAACACAGTGGCCAATTGGAAGTACGCGAGTATCGCACACCGAATCATGGCCACACAATTCTGGTGAATCGATTCTCGTACCTTAACTATTTATACTAATCGTGAGTGTGCCTGTTGCAAGCTGACTACATGAATCTAAACGGGAAAGTACTATACATTCTTGGAACGCAGTAGAGACATTCTACGGAATATTATTTATTCAAAGATTGTGCGAAAGTATATTACATTGTTGTTAATTGAGCGGAATTTTTTATTCACTCATATTCATCATTCCAGTAGACGAAATCTTCATGTGGAAAGTAGCACACAATTATTCGGTGGGTACCGAAAACTGAATTGTCGCAGTACTTGGCAACTGAATTACATTTGGGTCAACTGCAGTTATGGTGTTATTGGACAGATCAACTGACTCCAGGTCTGTGAGTCCAGCGAATAAGCCATTCGGTAGGGTTTTGATTTTATTGTTACTCAAATCGATACTTAACTCCGACGTGAGGCCTTCGAACGCACCAGCTTCTATCACTGAAATCTCGTTATTATAAAGATCCAGAGATTCCAAACTGCTGAGACCAATGAAAGTGCCTGATCGAATTGTAGATATTTTGTTGTGTTGGAGATGTAAGAAGGTCAGTTTAGACAATCCTCTGAATGCCCTTTGATCAATAGTTACTATGTCGTTGTCATTGATGTGCAGAGAACGAAGTTTCGTTAAACCTTTGAGAGTATCGGCTTTTAGTTCTCCTATATTGTTTCTATCTAAGTAAAGATTTTTCAATTTCTTGAGACTTACAAACGATTTCGGGGCAATGGTACTTATTCTGTTGCTCTCTAGCTCCAGAGAAGTTATCTTCGAAAGACCAGAAAATGTTGTTCGATTAATCGTCGCAATCAGATTCTGATGTAGTTGCAACTGTACCAATTCTGATAATCCGTTAAAAGTCCCCTCCGGTATGTATGTAATGTTGTTATTGGCCAAGGACAACCTTTCCAAGTGAGGCAATTCTTGAAACAAGTTGGGAATCAGCGTAACGGCGTTGTTTCCAAGGCGCAGGTCTTTCAGCATCGGCAGGCCCGAGAACGCGCCTGGTTGCAAATTCGAAATTCGATTTCCGGCAAACAGGTGTAGAGTTACTAGCGAGAGATTTTTAAACGCTCCAGGTTCAATCGATATCAAATTGAAATCCAATATTTCCAAACGATTATGGTGCGTTCGTTGCGTTACCTCGGTTAAAACACCTTCGACGGAACTGCACACGGTATAGTCGAACACATTTTTGCACGTCGGCTGCGTCTGAGCAACCACAACTGCCAAAAGAAAGTTCACTAGCACTGCACGACGAATCATGATGCGATTCCTTCTAACGTCTCGCCTTGCTGCTCCGACTATTTAAGTCGAACCATATCTGAAGGATATCTTTGAACTTTACCACCGACATTGCGCAGAGTCGCGCGAGTGATCACGCTGAGGATAATGATTCCGATGACCGCTAAATACGTAAAATATAGTTAAATTCTTGCGAAACATACAAGGTGTATCTACTCGACTCTTTTACAGAAGACGAATCTTTTTGATTGGCAAGTAATCGGACTGGCCTGTGACAACCGTAGTAGATATTCCAATCAACAAATCCCGAAAACCCAAAACTACTCTAAAAAATCTTGCTGCCGAGTTTTATAGACTCTTTTGGTCAATTCTAACACCACTTTTTTGATACTATGATGATTGATGTACAGTTTTAATCGAGGATGTACTTCTTACTCCATTTGTTGGGATTCTGTTATTACTCCATTTCATGTCATACGGTTAAGTATAATCACTTTATGCGATACTCATAGATCTCTGACCCTTCACCTATAACATCTACTTTCGAAATTACGGTCGAAGTTAAACACGTGATCAATGAATATTAATTAATCATTTGCTTAATGCGTAAACAAAATTGACTTCACTGATTAAATCGTATCGTATACTTCATGAAATATATACGTTGCAACAATCTTTGCAGTAATTACAAAAAATAGATTGTTAAAGTTTATTTTCACTGATTAAAATTTTGGGAGGATTCACTATTTATCCTCGATATATTTGTTTGGCAGCATGATTTACTTTCACAGTAATCACCGGAATGTAATCAAGATTCAGTTGCGATCAGTATCATAATATTACAATTTGAATTTCATCTGCCATTTGAAATGGTACGTTTCAGCTTTGTGATGAGAAGCCAAAAAACTTTTTTACTATTTTAGATAATTTTAATTTCTAGAACTTGATTGATAACGTATTTTAATTTTCCTTCATCGAGTCGTAACCCAGGGACTATTCAAATCTAAAATTTTTGATATACTGGATATTGCCATTGATTTAAGCCTGTACTCCTTGTTAAGGCAATAATACTTGAAATCATTTGGAATGGCTGAAAACGAGCTGAAAGAATTTGAAATTTCATTAGACGTTTTAAAATTACTGAAGACCCAATCACGTGAATCGCACGAAATTAAATATAAGTTTACAGGATCGTTCAGAACCATTCTACGGATAAAAATTAAAAAAATAGAGCAGCAAGTAACCGACAAGATGCATCCCGCGATTTTGGCATAGTCAACTGATATACCGATATCAGTTCCTTGTTCGTTTACATTTCCAATTCTAAACAAAGATATAGAATATCTAGAGTTACCGACAAAGCGCTTACCAACGTTTTCCCTAGCCGACAAACACTGTCAAATTGACACGATTACCGACTAGCACTTTGCCAATTAAGCCTTCCAAAATGTACTACTGGAGTTAGCAGCTACCCGTACCTTCAACCTCGCGAAATCTGTGACCGTAGTGACGAGAGAGCGAGATATATATCCTCGGGTCAGCCAGGATACTCCGTCTCTGTCACCCTGCCCTTGATTGGCTGAGAGGAAACGTATCGACCAGCCAATTAAGTTGTAGAGCAGAGGGAGTACGAGTACGAGCATAAGTACATGGCATAAGTGCTCCACCTCACTTTTCTGCCACACTTTCTGCACACGCGAGGCTACTCCCATCGTTGACTGATGAATTTGGTTGAAATGAATTTGCATAGTTGGAAAGTATACGGCGTCCTTACGAGGTTGTATGAAGATTTCAGTCTGTGCCCGTTCGTCGTTCCGTTTCCATAATAATATTCGACTCTGCATTATCTGGGTACACGCGGTGAGCGATGGTAATACCGGTTCTTGTCGCCTCTACTTACCGACCGATTGCCGGATTGAGTTGCGCGCGGAGGGGAGGACTCAGCTTGACGGTGAAATTTATCTAGTCCACTTTCGATTACGAAAATTCTCATAAGGCTAGCAGTCTTCGTATATCTTCGGTCAACCCCGGTAGCCTCCTCTTAACGTCAAGCGTACGCATTTCCGCCGGAAATTGTTTCGGGTCGTCACGTATGTTGAGTTTACCTTCTCAATTTTCACCCAGTTGTTGTCGCCTGGCGGCCATTGGTGTGAGTTGAGTTCATTCTTGGCGTGGCGTTAAACCGGTTGGACGTGGACGAATTTACGGTGTAATTTATAGTCCCACGAATCTGGTCAAGTTTTATTTCATCAGATTGAAAGGATTTTACTCACCCGTTACGATGAGTACCGACAGCATTGAGAAGTTGTATAAAAATTTTGGCATACTAGCTGACGCCAAGGATAAATTAGCCGAGGTTCGTAATTTCTACCGTTGGCTTGGTTATACTTCCCTCGAATTTCACGTCTTGATTCACATTATTTTTGCTGAATTATTCTTGCTATCTGGATACGAAATGTTGAAGATCCAATTAGCTCGCAAAATTGAAATTATACAGATTATTGGTGACTTGCAAAACCTTTCTCATAGTTCCCTCTGTGTAAAATTAATTTACGTTATTTTAATAAATTTCTAGCATGAAAAGGAGTACATGGAAATTCTCACCGCGGTGAAGGGAACGACGAAAGAAAAGCGCCTTGCTTCGCAATTCATCGCCAGATTTTTCAAACACTTCCCTAAACTCGCAGATCAGGCAATCGATGCTCATCTTGATCTCTGCGAAGATGAAGACATTGCTGTAAGTACCTTGTTAGCAGTAACGATTACCATGTTACCTATTCTGTAAAATATACATTTCATTTCCCATCACTAACGAAACCACATATGATAATTATGTAAACCTCAATCAACTATTCATTTTATTTAGTCAGCGTAGTTGTACAGTTGTAATGTGTAACTTTGTTTTGTACATTTATGGAGAACAAACAATGTGCGCAAATATTTTTTTAGTATCGCGCCTCACTCTGACTATTTGTATTTCCGTTGGTAATTCAACTGTTGCACCTGAAGCGAAAGTTACACGTATTGATTAAACAATCAAAAAACCATATGCATATACAGCTACGGAATTTATTTAACTTAAACAGTGTATATGTTGGTTTTTGTTTGTCAGCCAGATGTTCCCCCAGTCTTGTTCTGATTAACTATCGCCTATCGCTTATTAATAATATTTCCCATTCCTTATTGTAATCCTTACAGCCTCCTTCCTGTCTATATTTCTCCATATTCATTTAGACTCTAATTGCTCTAACCAGTCGGGATTGCACTTATTCAGATGCACATGTTCTCCAATTATCGTGAATTTCTGCATCTATCCCTATGGATTCACACCTATTGTCTGAATGATTTTTATTTCATCTTTCATGAAGTGCATTTCCATTCAATTTTTTATCAAGCAAACACTTCTGCTGCTACATTCAACAAGTCAAGTTTAGTTCCTCCGTCCAAATCTGCCTTCCAATAATTATCGTTGAAGTCATTAAATCTCTTTTGCCCAAATTGAATTCATACTCTTCAACTTGATCATGAACAATAAACTCGTTTCATTGTATATTATATATTAAACCGTTTATCCTCTTTAAAACAAATTCCTCTCACCATTCCCTGTTTTTGATATTGAAAGTAGTGATATGTAAATACATGTAATCAACGAGTTTGAACCCAAAAGTAATCCCATCTGCATCGCAGTTGGGTATGGATATAATTTTGAAGAAAGATGTGGTAACCATATATCTTACAACAGACTTAAAACTGATACAAGTCTGTTACCAGAAAATTTATTTACGAAATTCGTAGCTGTTTGGCTATTTTGTGTTTCATTGTTATATTACGTTGATGTGGACTGTGAAAGTCAAATTCATGAAAGTCTTTTCATCTCTTAGATGTTGTTTACTACTGATTACTGCAGTGAAGCATCATGAAATTGGCTCTGGCACAATCACTTTTCTTAATAATCTGATGGTATATCTGCACTGATCCTGAACTTTGTCACTTTTATGACAAAAACAACAAAAACATAATGAGGCCAACATGGCTTACGTGAAACATGTCTCATTCTAGAAAATCAAAATACACTGCATAAACAATAACAATATTTCAAGGTATTATGATGTGTAAGGAATTTCAGCAGTTAGTGAAATCTACAGGCTTATCCATTTATTAAAGCTTTTGAAGATGCCAAAATAGCATCAGGCTCAATTGAAATTGGCTATAGCAATTGTACAGATACAATGACGTTGCCATTGACGATCAATAATTATTGATCATACGTACCGATATTTTTGGTGGCAGCATCAGAGTTAGTCCAAAAGCTCCCAAAAGATGACTTATAAAAATTAGTTGTAATCAATGACAAATCGATTCTGTTTATGTTTAATAACGATTCAGTTTTCCCAACATTACTGTTTTACCATCTCTCCTTTATCACTTCGTACCGATGGATTTTGTAATTAAAACATTGTCAGTAAGATTGAATATAGATCTTTCAATATTTCTCTACAATTTTCAAGTTTACCTTCGCGTAAAGATCCATCACAATCGTGTCGACTTTACAGATTAGGAAGCAAGCGATTAAAGACCTGCCGTCATTGTGCAAAGAGAACAAAGAACATACAGCGCGGATTGCTGATATATTGGCGCAATTGTTATTAGCGCAAGATCCATCAGAATTGGCTGTGGTTCAAAACAGTATTATGTCGCTAATAAAAAATGATCCTAAAGGTAAGTGTACCACCAAATACTTCAAGTTCATAGGCAAAGAGAGAAATACATTCGACATGCTAAGTTTCGATTTTTAACTAAGGCATTGTTCACATCTACAGGTGCTATCAGTGGATTTTTCAGTCAGATTCTGAACGGCGATGATGGAGCTCGAGAACGTTGCATCAAATTTTTAGCTACCAAACTAAAGGCTGTTGGCCATGATATCATAACTAAAGAACCAGAAGATTTGCTGATTGTTGAGTGCAAGAAAGTATTACAGGTGAAAAATTCAGTTCTTTCCTTTTACAATATCTCTTTTTTTCTTTGGGGTTTTCCAGTAAATTTTATTGCAATTGAATATCAATTTTCCGCAGGATGTCACAGCTGATGAATTTCACTCCATTATGGAAGTACTCGCATGGACCAGACTGGGATCTACAGTTACTGGACAACAGGAGTTGATTGATATTATTGTTGAACAAGCTGAGCTTTCAATTCCCTTTAAGCACACCAACGAAGAACAGTGGAGTCGACTTGTGCAATGCATTAAACATGCCCTACCATTTTTCAATGTGTGTGAAGCTCTTGTTGTTTATCAGACATCAATGTCATTTCAATTGCTAGCTATAACTATACTGTTATCTGTTTTCAGTCGCAAGTTGACTCGTCCAGATTTGTTTGTTACATATGCGTTCAAGTCTTACCCCATTTGTCTTTAATCACGGGACCTGAAGGCAGAGATCCACAATTGGAACTTTTAAAACTTCTTGCTGAACTAACTACTTACTGTGGAACGATCGAGAAACCTGAAGAGAAAGTACAGCAGATATACAATGCCCTTGTTGTAAGTATTTTACTAACAAATATGATGATGTGAATACTCTGAAAATATTGGGTGCTTCTTATTTATGACTTATGTATGTTACCAACAGACGTACATGCCTCTACCTCCAGAAACCGATTTGCCGGAGCTACCAAAGCTCCAATTTAGCCACGTTGAGTGTCTGATGTATACTTTTCACAAACTTGGCAAGCAAGTCCCAGAATTTTTGACCCGTGATGCGGATCAACTGAAAGAGTTCAGACTGAGGTTACAATATTTTGCAAGGGGGATACAGGGTTACATAAAGAAGCTCAGAGAAGCTATAAGTGGAAAAAGTGAAGAACAGTTGAAATCTGACGAAAATCAAATGAAAGTTGTTGCACTTAAAACAACCAACAATATCAACACTTTAATCAAAGACCTATTTCATTCACCACCGAGCTACAAAAGCATTATACATCTTTCATGGAAACCCTCTACAACTGACAAAAAGGTAAGAAACATAAACCTATAATCTGTGATCTAACAAATTAGTTACTACTTCTGTATGATGACATAATTACAAATCCAAAATTAAAACAAACCGCAAAATCGTTAATTTAATTTTCGATCTCATTTCAGACTGATAAAGCATCACCGGGACAAAAGAGACACACACCGATTACATTTGGTAACGATAATGCACCGAACAAACGGAGCAAAGACGACAATAAAGGAAACAAACGAGAAATTTACACACCTCCCAGTGGCAAATACAGCTCTAACATTTCTTCAAATTATGGTGAGTATGTTCAAAGAATTGATGTACTTTCTGATGTCGTTTGATTGAAAAATGTAGCCAAACGTGACAGTGGTTGGAAATGTTGTTCACCAATTGTGTTGAAAAGTGTGAAAAAACTCAAAATCGTGAATGCCTTAAGAGGTCAGGAAACTTTGGAGTTACTGGAAAAGTATTATCATAAATTCTAGTTATTTTACCTAGAATAACGTGTTGTAAACTTGTTACCTAATTTTATACGGTCTGCTTATCAGGAAATCGCGGAAGATTCAGGGGAAATCGATCTGGCGGACGTGGTGGAGGATACAGAGCACGTGGTCGCGGATGGCGAAGGAGTGCTTACTAAATTTGATCCTATGCAAATGACGTAAAATAAGCAATGAGTCCGTACGAGGTGTGGAAAATATTCATGCAAAGACTAAAACAAATTACGAGCTATAAAATTCGCCTAAAGGATTTTGAGGAGTCAAAAATGCGATGTGAGAAGCATATGCGAATGAAGATTATTTGTAAAAAAGAAGCTGTACCATTACTACCACGAGTTGGTGTACGATGTGGCAGCTTTAACGTATTAATGTGTTGGAGTGTTTTCAAGTGTCAATCTTATCTGAATTGACATACTACAAATGAAGGAAAGACTCAAGAAGTTGATCGAGACATAAAAACCGAAACAGTTTGTGTCGATCTGTTGTGTTTTGCACTCAAAGTGGTTAATTTTGTTTGCAAATCCATGTCCAGTCAGGTATTGATTCATCTTAATTAATATGCCTCGGATCAGGGAAAAACAAAAATACTGATGGAAAAAAGGATCAAAGTGACGTGATTTGTGCCCATTCGTTATATTTGGTACTCGTGGTGTTCAAAGTTCTAATTTTGATGTCTAATTTTTATGACCGTAATGTTAAACGATGGTTAAACATTCAAAATTGAAGCAGCCAATATCCAGTTAATTTGACCGACAATGAGGTCAACTTTGTACTTTATGTACAAAGGTGAATGAAGAACGCAACAAGAAGCTTTTAGAAGCTAAGAAAATATATGAATCGAGAGATTACATATGGGCATCAGCAGGTCAAGAAAGAAGAATTCTACTCCTAGTACCTTTGTTGGTAACGATATGCAGATTGAAAATTTCGTGCTCCCGAGGTCATAAATAAGCTACCTGCCGATTCTCGTCAAATGCAAAACCGCCACTGGTCTGCTGGAGGATTTTAATTCGCTCATCAATCAGCAATCTATGTCAAACTTATGTTCTGCAACTTACAATGATTTCCACCCTGCCTTTCCCTTTGTAGAATTTTGATCCCTATCCTTTTCTCCCTTCATTAGTAGTTGGGTTTTTACAGTTGCGGAAAGTCAAGAAAGCTGCAGCCACAAGTTGGAGGATTTTTTATAGCCAAAGACATACTTGAATCGATAAATACTCTCTGCTTTCCTATAAATTACACTTCTGCTCATTACATATACTCGTATTCGTGTTTTGAATTTTTTCGACGAAATTGTTATACCATATTACGTTTGAATATTTATTTTTATTATTTTTTTCTTTTAATAAACGGTATAAAATATTTTCTCTTCATGTTCAATTTTCTATCACATTACCTTTTATTGTACTGATCTTTAACGACCGCTGATTCAATTTTTTCACTACTTGCTGATTGAATGTCTGGATGATTCAGTTTTGGTTATATGTAACCAAGTATTTCTTTGGCTGCTGTCATCTCATGATTTATTTTCATTGAGGTTTCAGGTACCAAAACGAAACTGCAAACGAGGGTAAGCTGCGCTGCGAGAGAAGAAAGAGAAATTGCTAAATTTATCTGTTTCAGGTGCCTGCAGCCCGGGTTCCTTTCAGTGGTATCAGAAGCTATAAACTAATGAAATTCATTCTTTCAGGTAAACGAGTCCCAGGAATATAATGTTTAGGTAGTTTGATATGTGTTGTATATGATGGTAGCTGTTGAATAAGGTGAGTCAATAATTGCAATTCTTCATCGCCCTGCTTCCCTATCCCATTATCAAATGAAAAGTTTCATGTTATCTGTAGTTTTGTGAATATATCTTTATTATTATCCTAATAAAAACGATTTTTATTATTCATCAATAACTGTTATTTCACTTTTTTACTTTTTCCATTTACAAGAAAAATTGAGTTGAAAATAAGTGATAGACGATAGTATTACGGAATAAGGTGAAGAACATACTATATTCATATTTTATTATTGACATTTATTTTGATTAATGATACATTAATAGACCATCACTACATCGTGGAGAAACAATAATTATTTCATTTAACTAAGGCAATAAATTAAGCTACAAAACCGTATAGCAAACAATCTTCAAGGGCTAATTGTCAGCATCACCACTTATAACAAAACTAAAATCTAGACATCAAGTGCAGTTTCTATTAATTTTAGTTAAACTTTTATCAGCTAGGTATCAATCTTGCTGGCAGATTATTTAGTAGGGTGTGTATTACGTTCTTAAAAAAGTAGTTTCTTTGAGCTACGACACGTGGCGAAGCGTGCAATATTTTGCTACTAAATAGACCACCTGGACAGCTACTATTGGTAGAAATTTTTGTTATCGTAACATTGACGAATCTTCTCTATTAAATAATCACTGAAATCTTGTCTATTCTATCTTGTAGTTGATATCAGAAATAATGTAGTTGCTCTGGAAATACAAATTTGTCGCTGCTGCTGCTCGAGTCTTAAGTTAACTTCTGTCATGTCCGTATTTGTAGCAAGTTTGCAATTTATCTTCAAGGTATCCGCTAGTATCTTATTCAGTGTAATAAACTGTACTGGAACTTGGCAGCTGAACACTAGTTTTATCAATTTGAGTCAAAGTGTTATTTGCCATGTAAATTAAATTGATCTGAGTTAGTCCAGCGAATACATTATTTGGGAGAGTGTGAATTCTGTTATTGGACAAAAATATTTCTTCAACCAAGACGAGGCCCTCAAATGCAGCGGGCTGAATCTCAGAAATTTCGTTGTGCTCAAGATGTAAGATCTTCAAATCACTCAGGCCTTTAAAAGCACGGGAATGGATGGTTGCAATTTTGTTGTGATTTGCATACAATCTCTTCAACTCCGGCAATCTTCCAAATGTCTCTTGCGGAAGTGACGTTAGGCTGTTATCGTTAACATATAAAGTTTCAAGCTTCGTTAAACCGGTGAAAGTGTTGGGTTTTATTTCTGTTATTTTGTTGTAGTCCAAATGAAGACGGTTTAATTCCTTGAGATTTGCAAAAGACCCTGAAGCAACGGTAGCTATTTTGTTATTATCTAGCCACAAATACAACAGCTGTGGGAGTCCAGTAAACATGTTTGGCTTTATCTCCGGAATATCGTTTTGGTTGAGATAGAGCCACATTACTTTCGATAGTCCGGTAAACGTCCCTGCCGGTATATTGTTGATCTTGTTATAAATCAAGGACAATGACTCTAGCTGAGATAGTTCTTGAAATAGATTAGGAATCAGGGTGACAACATTGTTATCCAAATGGAGGCGGGTCAATTTTGGTAGGCCGGTAAATGCTCCGGACTGTAGAATTGAGATGTGGTTTCCTTGATACAAATATAAATTTGTTATCGTCAGGTCTTTGAAGGCGCCGGGCTTGATTGACAGCAAATTTAAATCACTGATTTCCAATCTGTCTTCGTTCCTCTGCTGTGTAACACTACTTAAAACACCTCGAAAATGACACACAGTAAAGCCATCGTGACTCGTGCATGTCTGCTCTGTTTCAGCTGTTACGAGAGCCACAAGAACGTGGACCAGCAACGCGTAACGTAACATGACTAAACTCTGTACTGTTCATTTGCATAACAGCAGACAATTTATATTGGCTCATCTTTAAGTTATCGTTTGAACTTTGCTACTGTTATCAGACAGTGTGAACTCAGTTGTTGTGGAGTTTATTACCAGGAGAAGTGTATTTTTAACGTAAAATGTACTGGAAATATAAGATAAATCAAACGTGCAATAGATATATTTCAAAGAATTGTGACGCGTTAGGAATTTCGAGAAATGATTATACATGAATGTTCCTTACTTTTAAAAAACAGTTCCAGGTATTTATGAGATGCAGAAAGGTTTTTAACACTTTTTTTTTACAAATCGTTACATAATAAATGTTTCGAAATACTTTGTCCCCATGTCTCGATCAAGTATTTCTTTGAGTATCGTTATCTACTAATTTATATCAACTGATTCATTACATAGCATTATGAAACCGTTCAAGAACGTGGGGCTGTTCGGCTCAAAATTGTTTTGAACTGTCCCGTTTTTCTACACTCAGCTACAGGTTTCCATGTTACGTTTAGCGCTGTGAATCTATGTCATCATTCAGATGAAATCTACCTTGATTAATGATCAATAATTCATCTTATTGTTATGACATCCCTAATAATAGTATTTCTAGGAGATATTTTTTCACAACTTCGTACTGAAATTCATTTTTATTCACTTCTTTGGAGAATACGTAGTTCCATTTTAATCCTTCATTTCTTAATAATGATTACTGGACTATTTCCAAGTCAGTCAAATATACAAATGATAAGTACAGTAAATCGCAGAGCCATGCGCCCGTATTCAGAGTATTTTAATTTTAATCGCTGTCCAGCACAGTAATAAATAATATTTAAAATATTAATTATATTATGTATAAAACGATATGCAGTAATAATCATTGTAGAAACTCACACGCGTCTAGACAAATTCACTAATAATTGTTCCTTATATCTAAGCTCACTATAAACCAGTTTTTCAACAGCGTTGAAGTATAAAAATTATTTCATTCAACCAAGGTAGCAAGATGCAATTCAAGCCAGCATGTTTATTTTTACTTTCGTAATTTTACGTGACGAAAACTAAAAATTCAAGAATTAGAGGTACTGAAAACTCTTTTTAATTGCTGTTAAACAGTGTTTCTGACGCTGTTTTCAATAAATAAAACAGTTTTTATTTTATTGTTGGGATGAATTTTTGCTGATCCAGAATCAGTAAAGATTATTCGATGTGGTCATTTCGTCGATAATATTGCACATCATTCGGTCCCTTGGACAACACGGATCTGTAGCTTGTTGCTCTAGTCCCAAAGTATCCATAACTTCCATCGTATCTGTACTGACAGCAAGGCTTGAATCTAGCTCCGAGGTGTCAGGCAGCATCTGCAATGCATGCTGCAATATTTCCTGCACCTAGAGAGAAAGAATTGAAAGAAATTTTAGTCAGTGATATTAGAAGAAACCAAATGTGATGAAAGATAAACCAATGACACGTATAGCATACTTTGTCTAAATGTTTTTGAAATCGCAGAGTGGTTTCTGTCCGCTGTCTACGCTGGAGCTCCATCATAACACGAAGAGTTTCTCTAGCCTGATGCGGCCTAAACTCATTAAGCAAGTGGTGAATATGGATGAACAAAAGGCTCAAGTCCTCGACCTGAAAATACGTCAGGAAAAACCATGAGATTCTTTATTACCGTCAATAACTCCTGGTGTTAAATGTCTCAAGTATGAAGAAAATCAAGGACACACCTTCTCCGCTCTCCTCGGACTGTCGGGACACTGTACCAGCAGATCTATAAGGTCTAAAAAATTGACCAGAAGAGAGTGATTGAGTTTCTTGAGCTCACGACGCCGGTCAAAATGCTGGGGATAAAGCCTCTTGATCCCCTGCGCTTCCAGCGGCCTTATGATGGTGTCGTCGGCGTTGAACATGTTCCCGAACATGGAATAGTTCTCATGATTAGCCGGGGGAGGACGGGGAGCTCTTCCTCTACGCACGTTCTCATCGGTGTACAAGTTGATGTACTGAGTAGGCGGCATGGGCAGCGAGCTGACCTGCGTCGCTTCCGGAGTCGCCATGGTTTAATAAAATAATATCAACGGCGTAGTCGTAAGATTTTATTCCTGTAAAAGAAAAGAGAAGGAACTGAAACGAGTCAGAGGAATTTAAACGTCAGATGAAAAAAAGATGGGTCATGTTAGGCTAGGTTATAACCACGATATCAGCCTCGGTTTAACACCATCAATCGGAGGGTGAAGATAGGCGAGGTGGATCTACTCACGCCATGAAATACGAGTAAAGCAGTGGAAGGCTCGTCGACGAGGCAGTCACTGTGTTTTCAGCGTCTAACAACGCGAGTCGTCACAGCAGAGGAAAAAACAAAAGCAGCGCGGCGGTTAGTGTTCGCCATTTTGTTTTGTTTACATGCCTGCGTAGCGCCGAACATGGAAGATGCCTGGGAATGTTAAATGTTTACGCTTTTTCAAAGTTCATCCAGTTACCTACACAGCGACGTTATTCGACCGTCGGAAAAGCGTCGCTTGCCTCTCGGTGTCGCGGTTGAAACAACTCGGGATTAAATCGCGCTGCCCGAATGTCGAAGTGTAAAATATTCAGACAAGTGGATAAGTGACCAATACAAAACAGTTGAACATCGATGTGTCTCATGACTAACGCCGTAGCGCATTTCCTGTTATCTCGTGAATTTCCGACCGTCTTGCCTAGCCGTCGCTTCGCCCGCGACCGTTTGACAGGTTACCTCCCCCCTCTCCGTACCGCCCGCCGCTAAGCCTCTCTCTGTGTTCCTTTGCATCCACGTGAATTTTTTTTTTCGCATTATACCCCTAACCGAATCCGGCGGGCAGCCACGTTCTCGAGACCGATGCATCGTCTGGCTGTGTGACAAACCGGTGCTGTGAATGGTAAGAGTACTGTGTTGACTACCGATAGTCTTTATTTTATTGTTACACGGTTTCCCGGCTATTTCGACGTCGGCCGAGGCGATTCCGAGGAACTCGGCACCCAAAACGTCAGTATTTTATAACCGCAAATTCCGTGCGCCTTTCCCTATCGCCTATTTTCGAACTGAGCTTCGGTTTCGTTATCAGTACCGTACCCGGTTTAGCTACGCGATGTTCTCGACGCTTTTATACTTTTACTCTATTCCTATTATCGTTCGTAAACCGACTGCATTGTAAAATAATCGCCTCGATTGTTGTACCTGAGCAATTGATGGAATGCAGTGTTTGTAAACAACGAAAAATGAGCCATGCATCGACCATCTCGAAACGGTTTCCTGTTCACAATTTACACACATATTCGATATCAGTTTTACTCCTCTCTTTTATCTGATGGCGTGCCAACAGTTGGTCTCTGTTCATCTTTTCCCTACTTCCCTGTCATCAGCTGTTCAAATTTGTTGAATCCACCATCCGTCAAACACACATTCTTCTTTCAATCAGCTCTCATCCGCCATTCTATTCTCTTCTATTCAACTTCTCGCTATCTTCTTTGTCTTCATATTTTCTCTTCTTCTTTCTTACGCTGTGAACCGAACTACCGAAACTTGTACTCTGCGAATCGGATTTTCTCTTTGTTTCTCCCTTTCTCGACAAGAAGCTCCAACTTTTCTTACTTTCAGATCAACAGATATGTCTAGTAATATTTGAAACACACTGTAGCTATCGCTGGACTGTGATAAATGTCGCAATACTATTTAAATTTTCTTTATAACGCCCAGAATAAGCTTGAAAGAAAAAGAAGTAATATAACGATTACAAAATATCGTCCACTTTCTCAAAAATACATTTCATTAATTTGATGTTTTGCATTTTACAGGGTTTTCTTTTCAGGGATGACGGGGAAGGATGGGAAGGCGGAGGCTAAAGGCGTGGATGGTGTTGTTAAGACAGGATTTATGACAAAGCGCTCTCAAAACAAGAAACGATTTACGCCGATCAACTACAAGCAGCGATGGTTCGTCCTCACCAGGCAATACCTTATATACTATGACAGCGACAGCGAGGTAAGCGAGACGAATCACTTGTTGACACATTTCTTTGATAGATTTCGAGTCGACAGGTCACGCCTGAAATTTCATTACACGACGCGTATTTACATGGCAATTGCTCAGCTGTTGAACAAAATATTATTATTTCTGATCTTCATTCTGTGATCGAATTTGACCAGGTTTCCATTCGCAGGTGCTTGTTATATCTAAGAAATGATTGTTTTTTTTGGAAACTTTTCAAATGAGTATAAACGTATTCTGGAATTGCGGATATCCAGAGATTGCAAAAGTAATCTGCGACCCGGATCAAAAATGAAAATTCGCCGACATATAAGCGTCAGATTATTCATATCCAACTTTGTTGCTGTTGTTATTTTTTTTTTTGGTTATTACAAACCACTCTTTTTTTTCACAACAAGTTTACTAATGGTAGAGACGAATTTCATTCGTACATACATAGGACCTTGTAAAAAAAAGTGTAAATCGTGTAAATTATTCGCAAGGAATTAACAAAGACAATAATAATAATAACGGTGTACAGTAACGAGAAAAATCGATAAATAATAATTTGAAGTTGATCGAACATTTTGAAGTAAAATTACCGTCAAATTCCATGGTATAGAAATTTTGAAATTACACGCATAAGCGATAAAAGCATATTCTTACGCAGGCAACGATGAGTATAACAGCTTGCTACTGTAATCTTTATGCAAACAGGAAATGTGCGGTTCATTAGCGAAGATTACGAACGGAAAAAGAGAGAAAATGTCAGACATCGACTGACATTCATTGACCAAGGCACGAGTTCCACTCGTGTCGGAAATCCTTCATCCGAATCACCGAATGCGAAATCCTAATCAATCGTATAATCGACATTTTTATTTACCCTCCTAAGATCATCGAATTGAGAATAAAGATTTTTTAGTAATGTGCAAGTATTTTAGAGAAGTACGCGATCTCGTGTTAAAGCCTTAAAATCGACTGTTGCGTTTTTTAATAACGTTGACTGAAGATGTGATGCGATAATTCATTGTCTTAAGGGATGCTATTCTCTTGTTGAACTGTATACAGGATGCATCGACGATAGAAAGGATACAGAATTTTCAAAGATGGGAATATCCGATTCGTACGAGAATTATGAAAATGTAGAAAGTGGACGTACAGAAAGAGAAAATATAGAAATGTCAAAACATAGAACAGCTAAATCTAATGTCTGTGTACGATTATACATTTTGGCATTCTATATTCTCTACATTTTTTCACATCTCCATACAGGGACTTTGTACATTTTTAAATCGTGTAAATTAAATTTTCTCCTAGTTTGAAATTCTATATTGTGGCCCTTCCGTGTTTTGATCTTTCTGTTTTCTTATCCCCCGCCAAACTCGTGACAATATTTACGCATCTGTAATTCGTATTAGCTATACAGCTGTATATATCGAAGCGTGCCGCGTAAAAGTGCAAGGCGGTCGCGATATCACGTGTACCTAATAATAATTAGGGGTGCAAAAGGGGCGCAGGCGCCTCCCGCAGAGGGTCGTCGAATACGTCGGCGCCGATCTCCCGATGCCCCTTGGTAAGGCGGTTATTTCCTAGCGGAGAATCAGTCGGTTGTCAGCTACAATTCGATGCGAAACCTCTTCTCTCGCCGCATATTGAACCCTGCGTTGCGTAATCGGAACAAAATTTGAAACACAGCGCGGGCCGGTTTTCCGTGTATCGTCTTCGGAAACGTGCGTCGTGACGAGCCGCGTTTCGCGGTTTTCCTTTAATTTCTCATTTGTTGATTCATTTTTTTTTCTTTCATCTCTATCGTCCTCGTGAATTAACGCATGTGCGAGAAAGAAGACGGAAAAATATTTCAATAGTTAATCCTGGAATTGACATAAAAAAAAAAGAAATCATTCTGCAACATCTCCTTGAGTCTACGTAGCGTTTGCATCCGTGCGGATAAAACTAAACTGTTGTTTGATCAGGTCGCGGTGTGCTTCTGGATAATTAGCTCAAGAAAAGAATTTTTATATTCGTTTCCTTCTTTTCCCCTCTAATTTCATAAAAAAAAAAAAAAAAAAAAAAACCAAGAAGAAATTAAAAAATAATTCTCCGAAAGTCGAAAATCTTTGTTTTTGCATTCACGTGCGGTGAAGGTACATATTCTTCAAGTTTGACTCATCAATCCTCTTCCTCGTCTTCCGTCTTTTCGATAGTTATTATATACATACGTTTCGCGGTGTTATCGGAAAAAATATTTCCTAGACTTCTTCTTCGGCTGCGGCGAACGATCCTGTCTGCAACCGTATTTTCGCCCTTCGGGTTTCAATTAATAACGCTGGAGGTAAGCTGTGCGAAGTCAATTAACTATCATTATTTTATTCCACAGACCGCTGTTGTTTCTCTTCCTCGTTATTTTCACCGCTATTTCTCTCGCCATCGTTATTATTGTCATACCTCAATTCGAAAACTAGAGAATATTCTACGGAAATACGGTTATACGCAACGTCTGGTTTTCCGATAATATTTCTAGAATCGGTGAATGGACGATACAATAATAATGGACGAGTCGAAAATTCAATTTTACAGTAATAGAACGAGTATAAGGCAGACAAGCTCCGGTATCTTGAGTGCTAAACGTTACGAGACGATTAAAATTTTATAACAAGCACTGTGTGAAAAAATTTGGTTTTTTTTCAAGTCTTTTTAAAAGTAACATCATCGTTCTTCCAAAGAATATTCGGGATGTTTGAGATACGATTGCGTTTCCATTCAATCGGTGCTGAATCATTATCTCTATTTACGTGCGTTATTTAGCTGATTTGACATTTGTTTCGGAAATTGTAAATTTTAGACGCGATTTTACAATGTTTGGTTTTTAAATACTGAATGGATCGATTTTGTCAAAAAACGCGAGGGGAAATCGGAAGGAGTCAGAAAATCTGTGAAAAAGTGTGCAAGTTTGTAAATTTAAAATTAACGAAATTAACTTATTTCAAATAGTGGTTCAACCGTTGCGTTTTCAAAGTCTCTTAACACCTTTATTTTTGTCATAATTCAATCCTCGTGGAAAATTGTATTTTTCGCGATTTATGTAAGCCGTTGCTGAAAAAATTGTTGAAGATATTCATTCCTGTCAAGAAAATTTAGAGAGACAAGAGGCAATGATACGTACATATACACCTGAGTATCGTAATTTTTTCTTCCTTTCTTTCGCTTCCTTCCCTCGAGAAATCCGCATCTGGGTTTTAGGAGTTCAAGGTACCCGTATAATACCGATTGGAAAAAGGATTTATGAGATCATGAAAGACCTTAAATCGCTCGTATCGCTTCATCGGCGAATTTCATTCGCAAAATTTTTAAAGTCGCGTCTGCCATGTTTTACGCTCGTCTTCGTACGATTGATAGGAAGAAATTGACGTTACTGTAGTCTGAGGGAAAGTCAGTCGATCAAAAAGAATCCCACTGTTGGCATTACTTCAGGATTTATCAGATGTAAAGTCCGTGTAGAAAAGTTATTGAAGAAAAGAAGATGAAACACACACACAGACGCAGGAAAAAGAAAAAGTAAAATATAAAATAGCGACGAAGAAAAATACAAAAGTAAAGTTCAACTTGGTCGAAGTTCTACATGAGAAAAAAAAAAAAATATCTACTTATCGTGTGCGGAAAAAAAAATGATTGGTACTATATCAAGAAGTTTATACTGTACACTATACGGTGATCTTATAAATTATAGATTAAAAAACATCGTTTCTTGAATAATGAAAGATTCCTACATAACGCGCTTCTGTTTACGAAGTTGCACGCTCTTTATTTTCATTCGCAACACGGTTCATTGTCAGATTAATTATACATTTTCATTCCCCAAATAATCGCTAACCAATTAATTTCCAAAGTAATCAAGAAGAAGCCGTTTGCTCGCAACTTCGTGCAAATTACTTACGTATTTGTGTACCTACTTTCTTACTACACTATATATATTATATACATACACATACATTCATGACGCCCACGCCGTATTACGTAAACGAATATAATACCCTCACTATGCCTCAGGGAATGTAGAAATGTCTAATGAGTCGCAATAATTAGTGACTTTTGTTCCATCATCTTTGACGCGAGTAATAATTATCATCCGATTAAATCTCCGATAATTTTGTATAATACGCGTCATGTGAATTTTTTTCGAATTATCTTCATCGCAGAATTTATGTATAATAATAATAATAATAATAAACAACGCTAATATTGATGTAAATAAAAAAAAGTAGACAAATGGTATATCTAGTTCGGCTAATAGAATTGAATACTACTAAACCTTACAGGAATTATTATTATTTCTATGTACTATGTACATATCCTCAACTCTTTCGAGCTGGATCGTGAAAATTAATTTGAAAAAAGAAGTTAAAAACTCACGAACCTAATAGATAATCCGTTAGAAACAACGTACGTGTGGTAAATTTTGAATTAATAAACTTACGTCTCTGAGTAATAGAGCTTGCAATATTCCCGAACATAATTTGCGTTATCACATGAAGGTGAAGAAACGCTTACGTATAAATCAGTATACGCCCGACGCGATACCGGAAGGATGAAGGACTTTCTGCGCTACCATTAGGGACATTTTTTTTACCAAGGGTTCGCCCCAAAGCGACTGTACGGGATTCGTATACGCGAACGAGAGGAGAGAACGGAGCGTGGAGTCGCCGTCCGATTCACGAAGAACAGGGGGAAAATATATACGAGACGCGGGGGGATGGATGGGAAAACCGCAGGCGGAAGCCTGGTTTATCAAACGGGACACGTAACTGACAATATTTACAGACGACGAAGGAAGGCTGCGAAGAGCGATATGATAACCCGTTTAACCTCGATCATCGCGATCCGATGACGAGGAATCTCCTAACTCGGGTTACAGGATCGCGATTCGACCTAATCTTGCGATTTCAGGCAGAGAGAGAGAGAGAGAGAGAGAGAGAGAGAGAGAGAGAGAGAGAAGAAGAAGAAGAAATTTATACGTCCTGAAAATGGCACGTTTTTATCATCGACTTTTGTCTCGTCTAGTTTCAAATTCACGAAATAACTTGGGAAGCTTGCGGCAGTTAATTTTTAACGTTGAAGAATCTTTAGAAATATTTCAATCCAACGCTATGTAGTGTTATATAATTCTTTAATCTTGACAGAATATATTACGTTCGAAAGTCGTTCCCGATTGTAATTAACGGGCTATCGCGTCGCGTTTAATTAAAAGGTGATATCGGAGAAAAACGAAAAGCGTGCCGAAAGTGAAGAAAAAAGAAAATAATTTATATCTGTAGTATATTGGCGAAAACGTCGATACGAAACGTAATGGCTGGGAAGGCGATAAAAATATATAATAATATCAATAACGTACCGTTTCTTCATCGGACGGTCGCCTCGAACTCTTTTATCCACCTGCTGACGACAGTCGCGGTACTTTTTCCTTCGGGGGAAATCAATCGTCAAGTTATAACCCGACCCCCCTTAGTTATTACAGATATCGAGCAATTGAAGAGGGGAATTACAATAGGCTGTAAGTGCGTGCAAACAAAACCGTTTTTTCTTCACTCCGTTTACAGTTATTCGTCCGAGGACTTGATTTTATTTTTTATCATGTTTCTACTCAAACGGTACTTGAAGCCTTTTTGAATTCTCCTCTTCGATTACATCACGTTCAGGTCCGTTGTATTAATTGACTACGATTGCAAAATATGATATACAACGTTTTATTGCATTAGATATTGTACAAAAATGTTACGATATTTTTATTAATTTGCTTTCCGTCATAGCGATCATTTATTTTATTTAATTAAGACTCGTTAAAAAATCGTTTCCATCATTTAATCAACGAAGATATGATTGGCCAAAAATCAATACTTTTTATTAAGGTCATTACGAGATACTGGTACAATTAGCTTTTATTAAATCATTGTGCTCGTAAGCTGGGAATATATCTTTAAACGTATAAAAAAATGATGTATTTAAATTACAAACAAAAGTTTACGTTAGACTTAGCGATTCTTCGTTTCAAATCGCTTAGAAATTGGTTTTGATTTCACTCTGCGACGGTGTATTTTATTCACAAGTATTATAATATTCTCTACGAAACCATTGAAACAGATTTAATTTTCTCGATAGTTGATTCAATATTTCCATTTACCGATGATGATCTATATCGGTGCAATGTTGTAAAATTGAATATTGCCCGATGCCGTCGTGGTAAATATTAATAATAAAAAAGAAAAACTGTCTCACTCGATTCCCCTTTCGTGGAAAATATGTCTTCCGAATAGAATGAGACATCGTGTACGAACCTGACCAAGTTTCTTTAAAAAATTTTAAAGCAGTTTGATACGAAACAGCGTCTGAATCTTATAAGCTTTTGTTCATGGTTCCATTGTCTTCGCTTCACCTTAGTTTACAGAGAGTTTCGCATTTCGCGATTATAATAATTTGTCAAACAGTAAAAAATCAGCAAAAGGCGTTGACTCTTGGCCTCGTTGACCTACCTCCTCGGTTCGCGTATCAGCGTGTTAATTATTAATTATTATCACGCGTCGATGATATCTTGTATATGATTTTGAAATTTGCCTCACTTTGGAAACGCAGCGACGCAAGGAGCGGGGCCGAATCGCGGTCGAGAGCGTCCACGTGGTCGAGACGGCTCAACTCGGAGGTGGAGTTGCCGACGCTGCCGCCGGCGAACCGGGGAACGCGGGCGGCGGGGGTGGCGTACCCCCGGGGCTGCCCTTCCAGGTTGGATACAGAGAAGCCGGGCAGGAGTACACCCTCTACCTCCTCGCCGCCCGAGACCAGGACAGAGCCGATTGGATACAAACCATACGAGCGGGTGAGTGACGACGATAATTGTTAAACCACCCTTGCAACCCGTTGGTGAAAAGAAACGGACAAACAAAAAGAAAAAACAGAACAACAACCTCACATCCGTCCACCTTTGATACTAGAGTGGTTTTTATCTTGACCTTTCTCGAATTTTGATGTATCCAATCTCCTTCGGAGCTTTTAACCAAGTTTTTATTTATTTGTTTAAAATCAATTTCGAGGGTGTCTCGGTCAAATTTCGAAATAGTCCGAAGTAAGGATCACCCTAATATCTATATTTTATACGACTTTTCTCATCATGTGTACTTTAATATCAAGTGCACTTTTATATGATAGATGATGCAGGTTGAACGACTCACGTTATGGCGGAATTCTGCTAATGAATTTTTTATAAAAATGATTATTTCGTTTTCAAAATTACTTGAAGAAAATCTAATCGAATATCACTTCCTACTTATAAATTTCATATGCACGTACGTTTGACATTATACTGAAAAAAAAACTACAAGCTTATGTCACGTTACAAAAGTGTGGTTGTGTGTATTTGTGGCGATAATTTTGAAAACTAGCTGATCGTGTTATATAAAAACTTTGCCGTAATTTACCCACCACCCTTTACTGTCGAAGCAGAGGTTTAAACAAAAACTGATGATACCGAACCGCAAAGGTTTAAAAAGTTTATCACTAAGGCTATGATCTATAAGTTACGGTTATACGTTTATCGAAAAAAGCTGCCGCGATTACGGAACGAATACTTTTCTTTCCACTGCACTTCGAAGTTCAAGCATCGCGTCATATTCATGACATCACAGGAATCCTTGCACTATTGTGCGTTTTTTTTTTTTTCACATCGAAAAATCCCTGTTGCTTGTCCAATTCGGACAAGCTGTTGTAGATATAGCTCGTTTTATTCGCAAAAATTAATTCTCCACCTAATTTCGCGGATAACTATAACATTAACGCATATTTCGACGGGTCATAAAGTTTATAATTTTTTCCCACCAATTGACGAGTTTAAATTCAATGTCCCAATATCCAGACAGTACAGTATTGACACTTGTATACAAAAAGTTTTCTTGTTATTTCGACAAAATTTAAACCGTTATCGTAACGATACTAATTTTACGTAGGTCGAATTTCTTACTGAGGTTGAAAAAAAAAAAAAAAAAAATGCAATTCTCCCCAGTTTGAACACTTAATCGGTTGTCGACGATACGTATTATCTTCCTACCCATCCCGTTTCCCTTCGCTCCGTTCTATCGTACAGTGTAAGCTATGCACCTCGTACCTAACTGCTCGTTATCGGATTTGCTGCTGCGATGAGCGGATCAAATTTGTGTCAAGTTCGCTGGCGCGTAGCACCGAGTGAACGATTAAACCCGTGACTTTTATCGGACGATTCAGTATAAACGCCGATAAATTCATTACTGTCAAGCATCAATTCATTCGAGGTGCTAGGTTGCAAGCATCCGGTTGACGTCCAGAAGTTTTGTCGTTACGTATAACCTACCCTGTTCCGTTATCTAGAGATGAAATAGGTAATGGAATCGAGCGAGGAGATATTCAGAGCTATGAAGGAAAACGGCGACTCGTCGACAAAAGTTTTTACATTTCGTTGGAAAGAGTATTTATATAAAAAAAAAAAATAAAAAAAAAGACGATTTTTCTCTTCACCACCCCCGCGCGTATAATAGAGAATATTGTGCAAACAAGGATCAACTTTTAGATTGGATATTGTTCGTGCCTGTAGTTAATATGTTATAAAATATACGTACATTGTAGAACTTGCACCTGTTCCTTCGTTCAAGCTGATTAACTTGATATATATATATATTTTATGTATATCGTTGTACCGTTCTATTTGAAACACCATAAATTTTACCAATTTCCCCTCGTGTTTTCGAAAGTAATATGTCCTCACCACGATGTTAATAAGCTGAAACTTTTGCTCTCAAAGACTGCAGGGTTCCCATATGCATGAATACTTGTATGTAATATTAACGTACTTACAAAGTCTACGTTATACTTCGTATGTATATACATATATACACACAACGTACAACTTGCGATTCAAGTTTTTTTTATTACGTACGTCAAAGACACGCCGGTTAATGTTCTTCGTCTATAAAACGTGGCATATTGTCTTGCATTTTTTGCAAATCAAACGGCAATGCCACCGTCGTTTATTTAATGAAAATCAACGAAGTAATCAATTTTTATGTACATAAATGATTACATACCCTATTATACCTTACATATACCATATACAAGCATTGATTTTTACAAAAGCTTTTAATACCACGAGGGGCGGACGTTTGAATGTTTTCCATTAAAGTTCAATTAACTTCCCATAATACGTAATATGGGCGCATTGAAATATTCTCTTTGCCTTCGATAATTCGGTTTCAAATACTATTTTACCTAACAAATGCAGACGTGCAGGTGAATTCATGTGAAAAAACAAACAAACAAATTTGTTTGAAAGGGTTTTCGGATTGCCACAATCTCGGTTTGTTTTTATTCTTCTACCGACGCAGCCGTTTAAGACCGACGTCATCGGTGACGATGTAATACAACGTCCAAGGTTTTAAGGTTGATCTGAAATTTGAGAAGGGAGTCGAGTTTCTTTGGACATTCCGAACTCTTATCTTATCTCCGTATAACGTGTCGAGGGAATTTCTGACGTATGTATCGCGTAGCTACACCGCATCGACTTCCTACTTTCTCCTTCCCTCCTCGACCTTATTCTTACCTTCTTCTTCCTCCATCTTTCCTCCCCTTTCCTCGATGAAGAATAGCCATTTTTCTTCCAAAACCGGGTAAACGATGAAATACTGCATCTTTATCGAGTCGCTCGTTCCGCCTCTCAAGGGCGTAATACTATAATACACTTCCTCTTTAGCCTTTTCCGCTATTTTCCTTTATTTTCTTTTCCATTCTTTTCTCTCCTCAGCTTTTCCTCCACCAACCTACTGTATTATCAAGCTCCGTCACCGTGACACTGATGTATTCGGGTTGTGCATGCGTGCGCCTCGTTGTATACCTAACGACAGTTTTGTACTAAATTCTAAAAAACTCCTCCCGTCATGGGCGTTTGGGTTTATTTTTTTTTAACGTTCTACAGCGATAAAAAGACGAAATATAAATTACGACGTCAGAGTTTTTTTTTTTTTTTTCTCTCGAAATACTAATACGCACGATTTTCACTCGGGTATACGTATTAAAAACTTTTATATACGCCAACATTGTCAATGTTGAAAATGTTGTATAATTTTTTCCAAAGCTTTTACGTTATACGTATATGTAGATATGTAGGTATATATACCTTGGTGTATACTTTGGGAATTTCACACATGCGCACACTGACGAAACACGCCGTGGCATATAAGGTAATTGGACGCTGCTTGACCTGACCTGATTTTATTTTACATATTTGTTTTCCTCGACGCCGCTGTCATATTTTTCCATCATACGTATACTCGATCACTTCGCAAATTTTATAAACAACATTCGGAAAGTAGGTTATGATACCTGAAAATTTGCATTAAAAAAAAAAAAAAAGAAAAAAGACCTGTCGCAAACATTCAACCGCATAAAATTGAAGGAATCATCATTATTATTATGACACGTTGTAGTTCGCGATGATAATTTGGATGTCACGCATGGCTTGGAAAAATGCTTATATATAATTATTACGCATCGGTGAAAAACCATCGATTCGTTATCGCGTGGCAATCTTTTGCAGCGCTTGTTAATTTCGACAAACAATTAATTCAGACTCACTCGACCCTAAAACCACGAAATTTCGGCTAATCGTTAGCTCGCTTCCTTTGGGGGAGGAATTCATTCCCAGCGGATATACGGAACCGCGTCAATGCGGTCTCACGGTATTTTGGCGCGAAGAGGCGATGGGATTTTTATAGCATCACTTCGGAGCGAGGAGAAGAAAAAAGTTAAAAAAATTAAAAGAAGAGTAAAATTAAACTCTTGGCCATTTTATCTCCATCGGTTTAAATTCTAATGCAATCTTTTCCCTGCTTTTTCCTTTTACTTTTTCCTACAACTTTTTTTTTTTGTCAATTTAGGTTTTCTGTTTTATGTTTCTTAATATAATGTAAACTTTTCTGTATTTGCTCACAGTTTGCATAATTGGAAATTTATATAAGTAGAGAAATTCAGATAATGGTATGTATCTTTCGTATAATTTAGTGATTTTACAAAGCACAAACTTGGGTGGAAACCCTGGCTCCGTTATTCCATTGTTCGCGCATTTATAACACTGGGAATTTGGAATCCTTTCCACAGGGGCGAATCCAAGGGACAAATTTAGTTCCATTCGGGCAGCATGGCGGTGGTGGAAAACCGTTGCGAAATCCTCTTTCCTCGCTCGAAATCTCTGCTTGCCCAGTTTAATCTCCGATCAAAGCAGCTTCGACGCTGCCCGTACTTTCTGTGCTTTTTTGATTATACAAAGACCGTTTCACTCCCACCTTGAAAATCCACGTATTACGTGTCTTATACACGAATCATCTAGGGAATTAAACCATCCCTCAGCGAATGCACGAGTTGCGTTTCACCTCCTATCGGACATCGAAAACTTACCCGATTTTCAACCGATTGCAAAAAAATTTATTTAAAATATGACTCATCTTTCCCGCGGTAAAATTTTTACTCGGAATCGTGTAACGTTTTGCGAAACAGGAGGGTAGAAATGAAGGATCGGTTCTTTATTTTACCGATCGATGTGCGTTACCGCCGATAAAATTACGGGAAGAAAACGACCGAAGTGAAATCGGATAAAGCAAGTATAGCCGTGAGGATAGTTTCGCGTAAGTTGGTCGCAACCGTCGCAACTATTCGATCCGCGATAGGTATTATACAGGACGATGGTATCTTATAACGTTTGTTTATCCAACGTTGGGCGATCCTCGGGAGATTTCGTTGCCTTATCGTTGGATATAGATAGACGTAGAGACGACTTGCCTGATTTTGGTAAAGAGTCGATAAGTTGTATATACGTATACGGGAACGGTAGAGACGTAGGAAAAGGATCTCGACGATTCAAACTCCTCCTATTTATTCCGTACTACATATATGTACGTATAACCGAGTTGTTCAACTCCTAGACGGCAGTTACGTACGTAACCGAATGTTGCATCGAAAACTGTACGCCACCAGCCCCGTGATCGGATTCTCGATTCGTACCCACTTACGTAGGTGTACGTGTGTAGGTATGCATATGCCTATAAGTATGCAAAGAAGGCACAGCCGACGTCGAAACCTCCGACAATCTTACGAAACTACGACCCAGTCCCCTCGATATTTACGATTCATATTCCGGCCAACGATCGAAGCTTTTACAAACACTTGGGAAGAATCCTGAATATTTGGAAACTGCTTGTATTTTGATATATCGACAAATCTTGCCTCGTATTCATGTAATGTATACAAGGGACGGCAAATTGTCGAGGGGGGGGGGATGACATTTTTCCATGTACGAAGTACGCAACGCATCTATAAATTTTCCTTAATCCTTTCCGCAGCTCGTAAGTATGTAATATTTATGTATATTTTTTATACACCTCTTGACGACATTCTGTTTAACATAGTCGTGGAAAAAGGGTAGTGAAAAAAAAAAAGAATGGGAGAAGAGTTATAGAAAAAGAGAACTATGCGAGAGAGCGAAGTCGAGGATATGATACAATGTTCGAATCTAATTTAACTATAAAAAATTAATTACCGCGAAGCGAAGCTTTACTAGCCAATTATAAATTTAAGCTGAATTAAATCTCGGTTTAGTTCACTTTCGCTAAGTTTTATATCCAGCTCGCGGTGAAACTGCGCATAAAAACTTGATAAATCAGGGCGGCTGCGGGACCGGCGTTATTCGAAGGCGTCTCCGTTCACCCGGAATCGAGGGTTTGGTAAAGTGAATATTTTAAAACTACTACTAAAGGACGGTTTTAATGGTATAAGTTGGGGAAATAGTTCCGTATATCAAGTTTTCTATAATTCTATAATATACCTCGGGTAAATTGAGTCTGCAAGATCAAGTGAACCGAGGCGAAGCTCCGACCGAAGTTTCGAGCCACTGCCGCTGCCGCTGCCGCTGATGCTGATGCTGCCGGGCTTTCGGAGCTTTTCACGTTGTCTTATAGCGTCGGAAATTATAACCTCTCCCCTAGCTACCGGATATATGTATAGGCAAGGGTCGTCAAATATAAACGAGACGTAAAGTGAAACGATTGACGGGCTTTTGTGCCGCCGCTAATATCGTTCATATTCGCTAAAATTCTCGTACCGTGGCAGAAATTTCTGTTATAACGCAGATACGGATTTGTCGTGAAGAATATATTCAATGGAATCGTTTTTCAGCTCAAAGCTTTCGCAAAGCTTTTTCTCTCCAATTAGCGGCTGTAACTGTCGCAAATGTCAAGAGTAAAAATATTTTTATAAATGAAAATGAAAAAAGAAAGAAAATACATTTCATTGCACAGATAAAGACGAGCTTTCGTCCCGTGAAAACATCGGTTCACTTTCGCCTTTCGAATTCTATTTCTCGCGGAACCCCTTGAAGAAAGAAATTCATAAATAAAAGAAAAAAATTAGTTTCGTTTAAATAAGTACATATACGTTAATTGTCTTTGATTCGAATCATCGAATTTGCATCGTTTTTTTTTTCCAACTGTGTGCGGAACTATGTTAGGTCTAAAGATTTAGCCGAGCTACGAAATTTCTAGTTCAACAAAGCGACACGCGCGAAATTGTTGGCAAATTATTATACAGTTAGTCAAATATACCCGCCCTTCTTGTAAACAACTTATTGTAAAAAAAAAAAAAAAAACTGCTCAACCAAAAGCAACGACAGTCGATTCGGAGTGATTAAACTCTACGATGAAAGAAAACGTTTCAAGTACCAATCTATAAAAAGAATTTACTCTGGTGGGGGTGACAAAGAAACGCTTCCACGCTGCAGCTTTTTGTATACCTGCACGATGTTTAGAAAGTAAAAAAATTGACACATTTTATGTTTAAGCCTCATAATATATTGAACCGTCAACGTTAAGTGCTCGAAACTATTCGAGGCAGTATAAAGTACGTTATACAGCTAGCGTATAGGCCGTACATAGGAGCTGTAGTTGGAACTTTAACACCCATCCATCCGTCCGTCCATTCATCCGATCGTCAAAGCTTTGCAGGATATCCAGCATACACACTGCACATAGAAGGAGATACCTGAGGTCCTACGGTATCCATCTCTTGGCTATCGGATGTTGCTCTCGCGTCTGCGACACGGGCATGTCCTCGGTTCTCTGTGTGCCTCGGTGAGCTTTTCCTCTTTCTCATCCCATCCGAAAGATACGTCGCATCGTCGTTTGCCGCGCGCGGTTAAGTGCAGCCCATTACAGCGACGAGATGGACGACGTGTTCTCCTTCTTATTTCCTTCCCTCTCCCCGTTCTTCTCCCTTTTTCCTCGTCATTTTTCTGGTTTTCTTTTCTCTTTATATCCTTACTCGAGCACGCCTTCGGCGCTCGGTTGGGTGGGAGTCAAGTCCCGAAAGACCGGGAAGTCGACGTGTCGAAAACACGAAACCTTCGAGATACGAATTTCAAGATAACGAATGATCGGTGTGCTGGTATTGGGATTTCCTATAAATCATTACGTAGAATAATTGTTTTCTAAAAAGTTTATTCAACCGTAGGCCGTTTTATCGGAAAAATTATTTTCGGAATACGTAGTTTGAAGAGGTGTTTGAGAAACATTTATTTACACATTTTTGCCTTCTCAATTTTTACTTTCCTACAAGACAACTTTTCGCATTCACGGTCTTTATACGAATTTAATTGTCGGTATTTCGACTTTCGGGGTTTCGTCCCGTAGAATTTTTGCATCTCATCCGTTCGGTAGCCGCGACGTGCCGTCTGGCGTATATATCAATTCAAAGGTGCAAAATTTATTCGTCGTATAAAAGTTTACGTTCGAAATTACCGTAGTTACGCTTTACGACTCGGTTGTTATACGGTTTCTCTCGATTCAACGTTTCCTCAAAATCCGCTACCCCAACTTTTACTTGGCAATTTCACCCTCATACCGCTCATCCGTTATATTAATTCTCGCATGGCGCATTTAAATATCGCGAAAAGGGACGATAGCAATTATTACGAAGGGTAGTCCGCATCCGCCCCTCGCTTACACCGACCTTACGATTAACCCTTTTAGGGACAAACCTATTTCCTCGGTTATTTCACCGCGACAAAAACCATCGTCGTTTGCAAACTCGTCCTTTTAAAGACGTCGAAGAAATTCGTTTATCGCCTTTACTCCAAGTTGGATTCGATTAATCATTTTTCTTGGTTCGCAACTTTTTTCTTTCGCTCTTTTTTTTTTCCTCGTCCCGGCTCCCTCGCACTTCTTATTTATCCTTAAACGCCGCGTTAGGCGGGTGAACGAAACGAAATGGTCCATTATCGAAACTCGATCCGATACAGGTTCTAGGTCGAATAATAAAAAAGAAAAAAAAAAAAAGAAACCGAAACGGTAGATCCGTTGGATGAAATAACTGTTATAGCCTGCTGTATTCTCGATGATAAATCGGTGATAAATTAATCTGCACACATGTATAATTGTAAGTACGACTTAAAACTTCTAAAGACACGGGACTCGATCTTCATAAATCCCTCATCATGGAGATGAGTACTCCTCTGAGCTGCGTAATATTTACAACGAGTAGTAAATAAAACGCTGGTGTAATGTACAGTGGTATAGGTTACATAGGTGTACGCTTGCGAAATAGAAATAAACTTGCAAATATCTCGCGCGAAATCTATATATATATATTTATGCTTATAAAGCAGCATAAAGTCGGAGAGCGGTAAGGAGTGCAAAGAAGTCTGTGTCCTCGCAGTTTTTCCCCGGCAACGCACAGCATTATCCGGCAAAGTAACACGTTGTAGTACAACGTCTTCGGAAGCGGGATGAGGGAAAATAAGAAGAAAAGAAAGACGAAGAAAGTGAGGAAAGGAAAATGAAAACGAAAACCCACCACCGTTCTACAACAGTATTTTAGATTCATAAAAACTCCCAAATCTCACTCCTCGCGTTTTTTTCCACCCCTGCTGCTGCAAACCGTCGCTACAACGTTTCGCGGTTTTCTAACGATCGTAAATCACGCTCTCCTCAAAGGGTGCATGCGCAAGAAAAGCACGTACGAGTTGGCGCGTGAAAAAACATTTCAAGCTCTTTTTCAACAGTCTCTTGTACCGACTACATGTATTATACGTGTATGGGGCATTCCGCGCCAACTCAGTAAACGGTTCACCATGACATTTTTTTTTATTTCACCAAGGATTTTGCCTACGTTAGTACGACCCCTGAAAAGCTTCTGAAAAAAATTCAAAAATTCTTTTAATCAATCGTCTTTATCCTATTATTTTTTAAACCTATCTCAAAAATACTCGAATCGATTTTCATGGGACAAAATAAAAAAAAAAAAATACGTTCCAAAATGAAACCTTTTTATGCGAGATTCAGAGTGGGATCGAGTTGTCTTTTTTTCAATTTGTTTTTTCAAATCAATTTTTCTGTTTTTAAATCGCTTTTTTTTCTGTTTTCAGACTCGTTCAAAATTTATTGTAATATATTATATACGCGTATGCGTAGCTACTCATCTAATTCCGCCTGAAACCGAGCGATCATTACACCAAAACTCTGCGCTTTCTCGGGGTTCGTTTCATACTTTTATACCATCATCGTAAGATCCGAATTGACCGTTTACCAAGCCCCGACCGACTCACCAAATTACACATTATATTATATTATATATTAAACGTAGGTACGTATACATATACACGCGATCGTTTAACTTCACCCTCGTCCAGATTCTGCGGCGTCGTTCGCAAAGTCTTTTACACACGAATTGGCCCCCGAAATTGAGTTCCTAAACGCGCATTCACCATCGTCGAAACTCCGTTCAACGGCTTCCCACTTTCCCCCTCCCTTTTTTCTTTGACCATTTATTTGACTTTCACTCGTTACCGTCGTATTAGATTAAAAATTGATGGTCAAAAACTAATCTTGCTTTTCAATTTGTTATTCGAAATAAATGTAATAATTTCAGACAAACAGCTACGTTTAGTTTCGCAAAAACAAAATTAAAAAAAAAAGAAGAAAAAACCATCCGAGATTACTTTGACAATTTCCCTCGAAATCTATCCGCTCGTTTTCCGAATTCTCGACGGACAGCAAAGTTTGTAGGCACACTTTTGCGATCAAGTAAGAAACATACGAATGGATTTTGCTTCAAATCTGGTCAGCTCCAAGATAAGAAGAACCGCATAAATTGTAGGCCTAGATCATAAAAATTCGTTCGTTTGGTCTTACTCGGGATGTAGTCGAACTAAAAACTGATCACAGACGCGGATAATCATCTGAAAACAGTTGGATGCGATTCTCCGTGACTCGAGACCGAAGAAAACTTGAAAATATCGTGAAAATTGGAGTCTTCATTTTTAGAATGATATTAACTACGGGTTATTCATACAACAACTTCCCTTCTTTCCTCAATCTTCACACATAGAATCGTGGTAGGCGTATCTTCTCGTTCGGGGGGTAAAATTGGACGAGAATCCGACGAGCTTAATGCGTGTAACCAACATCCGCGATCGGTGAGGTTTCCGCCGCCTACTTGCCTACTCTAAATACAAATCTCCGTTCCAGCTCGTTGTTGGGTGCTTCTCGCTAACGAGCAATTACTGACGAACGACTCCCTCCGTAGACTTTCGAGGTTGCTTGTCGCGCTTCTCCGCGCGCTTATTATGCCTACTTAAGTCAAAGTTCCCTCAGCCCACGTGCTGGTATATAATCAACGGTGAAGTGATCACCCTGTCAGGTTATACGAAGAAGGAAAAGAAGAAACGAGAAGCTCCGCGTCTGACTGCAAGGTCTAATGTTTTTCCGCTTTATTTTATAGTCCAGTCGAAGAAGGTCTGGATTAAAAATATTCGGGATATCGCTGCATTTTTCCGTATAGGAGTTTTCGACCCTCGAGAAATTGAATGTGAAGTCACTGTTGAACCGCATAGCCGGCGTTTCGAGAAAATAGTAAAGCCCGACGTTTTTCGCGTTTTTCTCAAAAACTACTATCGACAGATGAAAAATGAATAAACCATCGCGGAGAGCTGAAAATTTTCCACCCAATCGCGTTTTCGTATGTCAGAAACAAAGCTGGATTTATAAATTAAGAAGATATAAATTATTTTACCAAAATTTCCAAAATACCGCCGATAAGTAGAATTTATTTTTTCTTAATTTGTTAATCCGACTCGGACGTAATTCGATGCAGAATTTTCCGCTCTACACGATGTTCAAGTCGTATCTCATCAATCGATAGCGGTTTTTTAAGGAAAGCGCGAAACATATTGAATTTTGCTGTTTTCTCGAAACGCCGGCTATTCAGCTCAAAAACGACTTCAGATTTGAATATTTATAATTCCGATTTATTTTGAATAGACTATTAGGTATAAACTTGGACGAAATCCGAGATGATATTATGATTCAGGGGAAAAATTTAACTGCAGTTAAAGATCAAAGGATTTATATTCCAGTCGCAGTATAATTGAATTTGTTAACGCGACTGGGTTGGATTGGTTAAAAGGTTCGAAATCGATATTTTAATGATTCTGCAGATACTGCATTACGCGTTACGTACCCCCCTTCCCCCCGAACAAATTGTTACTCTGTCAAAATTCCCGCCGCATTCGGACAATTCGAAGTGCTCGCTTACGTAAGACCTCGATATTTGTAACATTATACGTCCGGCATCCTCGATGTCGGTACGAAAATGGTTTCGAACCTCGTCGGTTTCCACCGGGCAATTTGTTTATGTAAATTGACCATATCGATTTTGGGTTACAGTTTGCGCCGAAAATCCCGGGCTAAGTGGGCGTTATCACTCCGGACTTTGGAGTGGAAAGCGTTGGTCCTGCTGCCGTCTGTCAACCAGATCAGCCGAGGGCTGCGATCCCTGCAGCTTGTGGAGTTCGCGACCGTCAGCCGTAGTTGGCGGACCCCCAGGAGTAGTTGGACCGGCGTCGGAACGTCAAATTCCCAACCCTCCGGCACCCACCGAGGCGAACAACAACCCCGTCGCCGTTAGCCAGAATCGCTACATCTCCGGTGAGTCGAGTCACGCCTTTTACAAAATTATAATATGTCTGCCTTGAGAGGAAATTCTCCGACGTTATCCTCACTGCCATTATTCTTGTTGTACGTGTTGAAGGTGCGGAATTATTGTTATTATTATTATTATTATTATTATTATTGTTATAATTGTTGTTGTTGTCGTTTTAATTATTATTATACATGGTACAACGACACGCGGAGCTGGCTTTCGACTGCCTGCTGAATCCGTCAAATGTGATTAAAACGCTGGACGGTATGTGCAGGTATCAGCCAGTAGTTTTGCAATTAGCGAACTACAACGGTTTTTCGTTTCTGCTCACGAGTAACGATTCTATAATTTTTTTTATTTTTTTTTTCAACTTATTTAACTTATTTCACACACACTTATCTCTTTACACCTATTTTTTTTTTTTTTTTTTAACGAGCTCTTTCTTCGAACACGCAGGGAAAAGAAAAAGTCTATTCGCGTCGTCAGATTGCAGGATTTTAAATTTACTTGAAACGGAATTTTCTGCCTCGTTTCCGACGCTGATAATGAGTTTACGAATGAACGACGTTTAGAGGAGCTTCTCTCTGTATAATTACTTGAATTACGGTAATTGAGCAACACCTTTGATCGTAGTTTGAAAAATTTAAACATTTGCATATCCGGTAGATGATCGAGGGAAAATATATCCGAAGGAAGGTGTAAATTATTATCGTCATTGGGTAGGTAGTAGTTTAAACTAATTGCGGATCAGGCTTACGGTGATTTAGGTTTGAATTTTACTACCCGTCGTTGAAATGCAAAGTAACATGTAATTGGCTAATACCCTGTCCTATATATATATATATATCCTACGATTAACGATCGAGCAAGCGGACCTGCAGCGTATGTATATCCCCTTAATTAATCGACGCTCACCCTTCACCCTGAAACGTTTCATCCGAACTATTTGTCGAGCGAAAAATTATCGCGCTACATTTTGTCTTCACCTCGGCAAGTTTTTCTTCATCGTTCATACTTACGGTGTACGAGTGTGACACAAAGAGCATCCCAAATTTTCTATGCCTATTTTATAAAAAATCTTCATCAATCACAGGAGGTCATTATGCCTAACGCTCGTTATCGAATCCTCGTGAATTCCTGTTACAAATCTGTATCGATGCACGATTTAGGCGGTAGCTGGTATACGTATACGTATACGTACAATACCTGTACATACTCACAATCAGTCATCTGCAGGGCATGTGCAGGAGGCTTGCGAATTCTCGGTAGGTAATTAATCGTTCGATTTATACACAGTCTATATCTGTACTACGGTACCGATAGAGGAGATAAATTACCGGGATTATGCGATCATGCGATGTACGAATCATGCCAACGCAACGGCAAACCGCGTGTGCATGCGAATAGGATCGTGTTTGATTTCGTCGATTTCAACGACAGGTAAATAAGGTACAAATCGCACGTGATATTGTGAAATTCTCCTTACAAGAAGAAAAAAACGATTAACAAAAAAAAAAAATAAATAAAAAATGGAATGCGATAGATACCTAATTGTCAGAGAGATGCGGAACTCTCAGCTAGATCTGATATTGTCTTACCGGCGATTTTCCTTCCCACTTTCAACATACTTTCATTCTTTTCATCTATTTGTTATTTTTTCGTTTTTTTTTTTTTTCTCTCTTCTCATCTCTTTTTTATTTTTCACTCGTTACGACGCTCTTCAACGACAGACTCGCTAATTGCGGAAACATTAGCGTCCTGCGAAACAACGATGATGTCAGTTTTTATTTCAAAGACCATATATACACCCACACCGTACTCCACTCTCCCGTACCGTTCTGCTCTGTTTTATTTATTCTATTCAATTCTATTCTATTCCATTCTATTCCATTCTTTACAGCCCCGTGAACAACATTGTACGTGCATGTATATTAATTAAAGGAGTAAACGTCGTGTTTACTCGGTAAACTCAGCTCTCGGGGTGGGTAGACTTGACTCTACTACTGCACATCGTTAAGGCATCAAGCTTCGTTTTACACCACACGGTGTATAATTATAACCCGCTCTACGATCATTTTTAAATATTTTAAATATATATATATATATATAACTACTCGTATAAATCTTTCTATTCATTTTTGGTACGCTGTGTAAATAACGCCTTAAAGTGTCAGGTAGGGAGGAGGGCTCTCTGCGTTAGGCCGGTGTGCGTATCTTTCAAGGACTCTTCCTGTCTCGAGGGATTCTCTTTCGACAAAAGCAATTTTATTCACGTCACATTTTCCACCGATGGATTCACTCGAGGTAAAAGCAGTTGTCGCAGGGCGGAAAAGGGGGGCAGATTTCAACTGACATGCTTGCAGGATTTTTATAAACCCTTTGATCCAGAATTGTTTAGAAAGGATATTTCGTCGGATGAGATCGAATAAAAATTTTTCAGTACTCGAAGTATATAATAATCACACACCGAACTCTGCGTGTGTCCGAAAGAAATTAAAATTATTTCATCTTCTTCGTTCGAATATGTTGGAAATCGATTTTTCGTCTATATTATATTATACAATTGTAGAACTGAAAAGAAAAAAATTGTCAGTAAATTGAAATTGTAAAACTGTCTTATGTGGAAAGAATTTCCTCGTCGAGAGATGCTACGTAAGGTTCTTCAATTAAAAGTAATTTCATCCAGTTTAAGGTATCTTCATTCTAATTGGAGAGCAATGTCTTGCTCAAGTTCATTGTGTCTGACCCTGATAATTAATTCTAATTGTTCGAGAGACCGAAAATCATCGCGGTGCGGCGGCGTAAACGTTTGTCTTTGGATTAATGAGGGGGTCTTTTTTTTTTTTTTTTTTTGTGTCCTCTTCTCCTTTGCGCGAGATCGCGGCTAGTTATCATATTACGAAAATTGGACAATCAAGGGAATTGAGCAGCTAGCTCGCAAAATTCTCCTCGTGGCATTCAACTCTCGCTTATTATTATACCTACTACATAGTGTCGTTCCCGCGTCCTTAAAACCATGGCGGTTGAAATTATTTTCTTGCCTTTTTTCGCCCCTCTCGCGCTATTATACTTCCGTGAAAAGTATAATAGTAATTTTTCACCCCTGACGAGACGCGGGGTAAAAGAAGAAATAACAAATTATACGAGGTGTTCACCATCCGTGTGACAGCTTGAGGTTGTCGGCTGTACCATTCCGTTGACGGAAGCCGGAACAAAAACTCGTTCGAGTTAAGTGGATTCGCATCAAGCCCTCCTGGCGCTAAGGCGTTAAGGCGTTGAGGCGTCACGGTGTCGTCAGTAAGCCTTTCTATCTTCCTTACAACGGAAAAAAACGCGAGAGAAAGAGAGAAAGAGAGAGAGACAAGCGTTCATTCGCCATGGAACAAGTCCCCTCAGGCGGTATGTATAACGTGCATGTAAACATAAAATGCAGTAAAACAAACGACAAAATTAAAACTAAAGTCGAAAAGGGGTAGCAAAATAGAGATAAAATAAATAAATAAGGGTGAGAGAGAGAGAGAAAAAAATGGCAGGATTGAGTGTAACAACCTGCAGCGAAATATTATGACTATGTATCAGGCATTCCGTATACACGTATAGTATATAACGAAGTTATTGACTGGCATTTTTTTGTTTGTTTTTTTTTTTTTTTCTTTCTTTTTTCCTACAAAGGAGAAGAAAAGTATAACGAAATACGTATGAATTACTGAACTTGGCAGAATATATTTCCTACGGAAAATTTATTCGACCTCCAATTCTGCGGAGCAATATTTTATGTACCTTATATATATAGGTATATGTATACCTAAAGAGGCAGATATTTCTTTTCGGGTTTCTGATTCTGAAATTGTTGTCGAAACGATCCGTCTTCGCGTTGATGTACACGATGGTACACGCGTACATAGTGAGGAACAGTATTTCCCATGTCACAATTCGCTTGTCTAAACACACAGAGTGCTGTTATACGTCTGGCATCGAAAGCCCTTGGTATATTGGTGCTTGCTGAGGAAAGACCCCCTTCCTTGTCTCTCTTGTCTCGATCTCGTTCGCGTGATAAAAACGTTACGAGAAGAAACCGGCTTCAAAATGAATCTTTTCCTACTCTGTTCTCTCTGCTACCGAGATTCCTCCTCGTTTTACTCGAGTTTCATACAAAATCGGACAAATTCGTTGCGTTTGTTGCTCGTTTCTTTCGCGATGCAAGAAGAAATTTATACAAATGTTTCTTTTTCTCAGTTTTTTGCGTTACGTCGAGTTCAAGTAATCATATATGCGAGAGAACGATCGTTGAACTTGTTGAAATAATTTGGATTCTTTTTTTTTTTTTTTTTTTGCAAGGAATCAATATGACAAAAAAAAAAACTTGTTCGTAGAAATTCCGACTCGACGGAACTGCGGCTGGAGTTTGTACGTAAAAACAGAAATATATGAAGATTTATACACGCGGTTGGTGAAAAATGTCAGAGAGAAGGTGGCGGAGCGTGGAAAATTGTCCCAATTTCATGGAGTACAGTGGATTTGAATTACAATTTTTCGCCAATGAAATATTCAACAATTTTTTTTCCTACCCTCTATTTCTTTTTTTTTTTTTTTTTTTTTTCTCTCTCACATCACGCATAGGTGCACGGGGTGCATTATCGAATTTTTTTCGTACCATTATCGAAGTAAAATGGTATGTAAAAAAACCGAGAGAGACAGAAAGAAAAAAATGATTAAGTAACGCCGTATCGGTTACTTTTGTCTTCAGCTGTATAACCTTGCATACTCGACTTCATTAAATGCATTTCCTTGCCTGCATATGGCAGATGCGACCTCCCTCTGGTTTTGGAAGCCTCTTTTCCGCAGTGTCTTCGTGACGTCTAGCTACCGGGTACAAATAGAATCCCTACATAGTTTCGTATGGTCCATCGCGTTTGTCCGGGTGAAACTTTGAGCCCCCTCTAACGACGAGAACTCTAATCTCACGGCGGTACGAATCCTCGTGACAGTTGGAGAGTTATACGCCAACGGCGAATCCCTTTGTAATTCGCCACTGAGAATTTCCTGGCTTTGCCTGAAAATTTATAATCATTTCGTTTAACTAAACTCGAGTCGGGGCTGATGGTTCTTGATGAACAAATTCCAGTCCGACAATTTCGCCGTATTGCCTCTGCGTAACGATTCAGGCACTTTAAACAGGAAAAGTATTCCAGGTCGATCTCTCCGATTTGATTTCTTTTTCAATATGTTGTATTATACTAAAAGCCAAGCAACACGTATCTTTTTTCATCTAACATTAAACACTCCGAGTAAGGCATGTCAAGGGGATCAGAGTTGGCAGTTACTTTTTTTTTTTTTTTTTTGTTTGAAATTGAGCAAAATTATATTTCTTAGCTCTCGTTATGGGAAAACTTTTCCAGTTGAATTGGTTAAAGAATATTACGTCCTTGTGAGTGAAACTGACATATTTGGTTGGTTTCACCCCCTTAAAGTGTTTAATGGCAGATAAAAAAAAAACGTGTCGCTCAGTTATTAGTCTAACGTAACGCGTTACGAAAGAAATCAAGTCTGAGACCAAATTCTAACGCCCGGCAGAGCGAAATTACATTGCACTTGACACGAGGCTGCGGCTGTAACTGCACACCGATACATTAATTCATAACCTGGGGCACGAGGCAACGAGTTATACAGTCAGGGTCGCATTAGGGCTCTTAGAGTCTCCTCATTAGTTGGGGTCGGTTGAACACCGAATTGTGCTGCAATTAATCTCGGGTGCTTGTGCGTGACGGTTTTGAGAACGAGGCTGTTCTTTCAACCACCCAGGTCAGTCTCGTGTTTTCCTCTATTTGCGCTTTTATCACGCGTACTACACTTCGTGTCACGATACACGTACGACACACGTAAGATACGCAACTTGAGCGCGAATATATTCTTCAGTTATTCGACCCGAGGCAATCTCGGCTTTTCAATTTACCGGGGCTTTGTGGGCTTAGAGGCAACCTTTCGTAGAAACTGACCCCTCCCTCCCCCAAACCCCTATCGTCATACCGAAGGACAGATATAAGAGATCAACCGAACGCGTCTGGGAGTATATGGCGAGGAAAGAGGCGAAAAACACACCAAGACGTGATTTTCATTTCTCGGAGGAACACGAATCGATTGGCAAACACCGAATTGATCCTACGAGTGTTTCCATGGATTTCAATCTCGTGGAAAACGCGATGATTTCGAAACGCCGCGTTTGCCGCGTGTGGTTTTAACCAAAAATCATAAATACGATTCGGGGGATTTGGAGAAGATAAAAAATTAAATTGATAGCACAACGAACTCCCGGACTGCGGACACTTTTTTGCAATTTACGCGTTACTCCGTAAGCCGGTCGAGAGGAAGTTGAGGAACCTGGGAGGTTTGCTACGGGATGACTCCTCGAGCTCCTCCGCTTGAATTCCATTAGCTGTTAACCGTTTATTGCTCTTTCGAAAGTAGGATTATCCGCACCTCGGCGGTGAATCTCTCGGCTAGGTAAATCAGAAGGCAAACTATGCTAATACCGTCTTAATATGATTTCGCCCTCCATTGCTGGCCTGGTTTCTCTCAGGGCCAGAGTTCTCGAGTGTCCATTTGGACCCGTGTCGTTGATCCACCACTCGAATAAATAGAGTTTCAAATTACCCCCAGGGAGCTGCCGTCCAGCGGATCGCAAATCGAGTTGAATTCCGGCACGATCTGCGGATCAAAACGGCGAATAAAGTTGGAACAGCTTGACTACCTTCGACTTTTCAAACTCGCGAGGCATTCTTAAATCTCTTGTCGTACTCCGTGATGGTGAACTCGAAATTCCCATCCAGCTGTGACACGGCGCGACGCTCCGCAGTCGACAAAACTGCCAACGGAAAATTTCATTTCCATCAGATTTCCCGATATTATATGCAGTGCATGTATATACACACCCGGAACAAATCTAACCCCCGGGTATTCACGCTGCAGTACGTACGTATGTATGTACATGCATATAATATATCAACGTGTGTCCTACTTTTTCAACTCTTGACTCGCAACGTTGCTACCTGAAACCTGACACCTCCTGGCTGGAAGGTGCTGACTTTGCGATCCGTTATTTCATGCTTATGATTGAATGGCACGAGATGAGTATTCTTCTCTAATTCACTACGACAGTGTTCCAGTTGCACGCCGATCTTCGGGAATACGACGAAATTCGGTACTTGTCGTTAGGACGAGTTTCATTCTTCCGTAACATCGTAGCGTCTGTACAATAGTGTCACTATTGCGATGACCGAACTTCATATTCAGTCCAATCACTATCAAAATTAAACATCAAATCAGCGAGTCCTCTCTCCGTCTTTTCGCAACCATAAAAACCAGCTGGGAGTGTTTTTTATTTCGCTGATATCGAGTTTCATCCAACGTTGCAGGTATAATAAATTTTCGAGCTGCGTTAATACTTTTTATCTCTTGATACCGGAAGGTTTTTTTTTTTTTTTTTTTTGGGAGATGAAGCAACGCCGGACTCGTTGAATCGAACCAATGTGCAGCCTCTGCAGGCTACGGCATTTGCAGGCGGGCTTTGCCTCTGAATAATTGACGCAATAAAAAACTGTCACTTGCATCAGCGGTTCAAGTAGCAGCTGTACAACTCGCCACAACCCTAGGCGCGATTGTTATTGTCGTTGTTTGTGTATATTCCTTATAAGCTATTGCTGTGCCGTTATATTTACAACAATGTCCGCGCAATCGTTGTCCTGCAAACGATTCATGTTTAGGAGCTAACTATGCACTCTAATTTTTCGCGATAATGGTACGTTAAGTACCATTGGATAGTGTTTTGCTCCATAGTTTCATCGTTACTTAATCTCTCTTAACAAAAGAGAAACAGATCATTATGTATTGCGTAGAGTATCTCAGGATTTTAAAAGTAATGCCAAGTATTACAAAGTATATTTTATGCATACATATACGTTGCACATTAGAGCATAGTATTCCAGCAGGGTATGTGTGATGTTCTACGCTACGATTCAACAAAGAATGTTCAATATATGCTTTCAACGGCGTATCTATATCCCATTATTATGTCTTGCCAGAAATAAGATTCAAACGAGTTCCTAGAATAGAGATTGCTCACGGTTATAGCAAGACTTCTCGTCGATGTCGTGCTAGTTCAAGCATCACCCCAAAGTGCCGAAGGCGCTACGATTTTGTCGTGAATTTTTCCGAGGCTGTTATACCGACTGCATAAAAAAAAAAAACGAAAAATCTATACCGCGATTCGGTCTTTTTGATGCCTGACCTTTTTAAAAATCTCGATCTCGATATTGCGTCTGTTCCGTGAAGAGCCAATTCCCATTTTTCTGCCTGAAGTGTTTACCGGTCTGCCGAAATTGGCACGTCTGTTTTTCGACTATTGTTCGATTACTCTTATCAGTGGGCCACGGACTACCTACAACACGAACGAAGTTTAACTAATATTCGAGCTCCTTAATCGTCGCCGTGATTATCTATGCTAATGAAGCTATGCCTCGTAATCGTGTAAGCCTGTCTAAATAGAACGACTGGGTATGCTTGACCGTGATTGTACATTCATTTAGTACATTGCACCTCATAATCTTTTCAACGTGACTACGGTGACAAAGTTCAAACGATATCAATCGGACAGAGTGTGTATAAACGGCTGGAATTCGAGGTGAAGGAATAGAACAGTGGTAACCATGTTTCGACCGGCAGTGTTAGTGAGTTTCTTTCTAGTCATTGGACTGAGTGAAAAAGATCCATTTTGCGCAAATTGGGATGGATTCAACTTGTGCCGTCAAGGGGACCGCTTGATCAGCGTAACCGAGCAAAGTCATTCCCCTTATTTGCACATCAGTGGACTCCATTTTCGTTACGTGGCACCTGGCTGTTTCAAAAACCTCTCAATCGACAAGTTGTCCATCAACAATGGAATCACGCGCTTAGAATCCGGAGCTTTTACCGGTTTGCCGAAATTAACTCAACTTCATCTCGAATACAACCACGTTGAACTGGTTCCTGATTTATTTAAAGAACTGCCGCGTCTAAAAGTGTTGAACATAGGCACAAACGGGATTACTCTTATACCAGAAGGAGCTTTCAACGGGATTTCGGAACTGGAAAACCTCATTTTACCTTTTAATCATATCTCGGCGATAAATGTGACATCGTTTCTCAGGCTTCCGTTTATCACGAATTTGAATCTACAGGACAACAGGATAACCTCGATTGCTCCGGGCTCTTTTGCTGACCTCGATCAGTTGGAAACGCTCAATTTGCAGTCGAATCGATTAACCGAATTAAAATCTGGCACCTTTCAAGGTTTGAGTAATCTTCGTCACCTGAATCTTGGATACAACTCAATCGCACCGACTCGCAACGCATTCGAAGGACTAACTAAACTTCAGAAATTGAATTTGCGCCAGAGTCAGATAAAGTTCGTACCGGAGGAGACTTTTAATGGACTCTCGAGATTGACGGAACTAACGATGGATAATAACGATATATCGGCGATCGATTTGACAATGTTTCCTCGCCTTCCGAAGCTGTCTAGTTTGACGTTATACAGCAACAACATTGCTAATATCGTTCCCGGTTCGTTCGCCAACATCTCACGGTTGGAAACCCTTTATTTATTCTCTAACAAAATGACGAAATTACAACCTAACACATTCGCCGAATTATCAGAGCTGAAAAAATTGGATTTGTCTTACAATGAAATAAATTATATACCGGAAGGGACCTTCAACGGGCTATCAGAATTACAAAATCTCACCTTACTTCATAACAATATTTCGACGATAAACGCGACGACGTTTTCTGGACTTTCGCAGCTGGTAAAATTGGACATCAGTGAGAACAAAATAAGTGCCATTGCTCCTGGATCGTTTGCTAACCTCGGGAAGTTGGAATATATTGATTTATTCTCGAATGAAATTACCGAAACTAAAACTTTGCAAGAATTGACTCATCTTACTAACTTACGTCTTTCTTACAACGTCGTCAAGTTGGTTCCCAACGCGTTCGCGGGACTATCCAAGCTGAAGAAGTTGGACTTATCCGGAAACAAAATCTACTCTATTTCAGAAGGAGCATTCAACGGGTTGTCAGAATTGAGTGAATTGGACCTGAGCGTTAATCGTATTTCGGATATATCTATGACAAGATATTCGGAGCTTCCGCAGCTATTGAATTTGGATCTATCTTCAAACCAGATAGTAGACATTGTTCCTGGATCCTTTTCAAATCCCGAGGAATCTGATCGTCGAAACTTGAGCGAAAAGAGTGAACTGCCGAAGTTGCAAAAACTTGATCTTGGATCTAACCTCATATCCACGATTCGCCCTCGCACTTTTACCAACTTGATCAATCTGAAACAGTTGATCCTTGCAGGCAACAATATATCTGAAATCCAGGCTGGCGCATTCGAGGGATTGTTGTCGGTTACCGATATTTCATTGCACGATAACAGAATTCACTCGTTGCCACGTGACTTGTTCGATGGACTGACGAATTTAAAACTAATCACACTAGATCATTTGCGATCGGATAAAATTGATATTAACGGGATCAAGTTGCCAGATGCAGCCAGTTTTAAATTTATTTGGTAGGGTCCATTGGCCGAGAAGCTCGTGAAGTGTCCTTTTTTTTCACTGCAGTTGTACAATAAAAAAATTTTCTTAGCTTAACCTTTCTTGTTCATCTGCATATAGTTGCAAATTTCAAACGTTAATCGAGAAATGTTTTTGTTTTGCGATTGCCAAGATATAAAGGCTTATTAGGTACGATTTAGAAACGTGTAATATTGTTCAAATATAGAAAAATAACTATGCGATCCACACTTTTTGCTCAGCATATTCTCATACGTGTACGATACCTGGTTTATGTAAATGATGTGATTCGGAAAATCGAACAGTCGGTTGAAATTATGATTTTACGATTGTGAGCTGTAAAAACTGTGAATATAAAAATAGCTCCGTGTTGTTATAAAGATGGATGTATTTTTTTATTTTTTTATAATTTCATATAAATATGGCCTCATATGCAACAGAAATATCTATACAAAGGTCAAAAGTTCGATACCTTTAACCCAAGAAATTTTCTTATAATTATTTTTCTTCAGTGGCATCGCATCACATTCATATTTACGATAATTAATACATCGAGAAAAGAAATTTTTTGTACATTCGGATAAATTTTATTTCACAAATAGAAACAAAATAATAATATAAGAACCTAACAACAGCATTTATTTAGCTTAATACTATTGATTTATTTAAATTCTGTTACAGAAAGTGAATGAATGTTTAGTTGCAGTAAATTGTGATGTCAAATAAATATCTTATTTACGACTTGAATTTTTTCGTCAATAAAAATAATACTGGATTCAATTATTTTTGAAATCCACGCAAACTTCAATAAAAAAAAGTATATGAGCTTTCGAACAGGTATTCTCGATTTATATTTATTTCGTAAATTTATGCATCCAACGGGAATGAATAGTTGTTTCGAAAAATGTATTTTTTAACAATTCATTTGAATTTAATAAATGAATTTCAAATAGACTTTACCTGAAAATAGTAAATACCTCTAAGTGCGGGAAATAATTATTTATCACTAGCAATGTTAACCATCGCCGCAGTAATGACGATCGGTAAGAAATCACTTTTGCATAAGACTTTTAGAATCATCAATAGGATACCAGATTTCGAATTAAACGGGAGTTTCCTCGGTTTCAGTGGGTGAAAATCTATAAAATGAAACAGTATAAAAAAGACTTGTGCAGTTTTTTGCTTGCAGACCCGTGTAATTTTAGGCCTAACGCATCTCGCCACGAGTTATTCCGAGTCGTTAGTCGAATGACCCGGCGCACCCTTGGCACGACCAAAAAGTGATCTCACTCGGAGATTTCATAGTCAATAGTTTGCGAAATTTACACCGGGGCGCTGATCGCGAAGGGCAAATGTAGACAGAGCCAGTTTTTGTCAGCAAACGTATACCTCCGTGGGTGGAGAGGATTAGGTTTCCGTTGCTTTTAACCCTAATTACCCTCCCACGCATATAATTTCACCCCCTAACAATCCATTCCTACATATGCGCGTCGCCGATATTCTACCGTCTTTTTGCCCTTCCACTTCCAGCCTCGTAGACACGGGGCAAAAAATGATCTAATTAGTACCTTGGACCGAGCACGACGCCCTTCAGGGTCGAAGCACCGCTCTCAACGAGTAGGTACAGCTTTCGCGCAATCGACTTCCGGCGTTCGTTTTGTTTCCGGGAAAAAAACTGCGACTCGCAAAATCTCCGGACGGCGCCCGAAATCTATCCAACGCAAATGACGACACACTTCCGATTTCGTCGGCGAACTTTCTTCCGCAATCTAATTCTCTCGAGTAACTCGCAACTTCGGCGATAACTACCCTCTACTACTTCTCTTCCGTTTGTTATTACAACGGCCATAAATTCTAGTTCGCAAACAAAGATACCCCCGACTCGCTGTAACGATAGTCGAAAGATTAACCCGGAGTTCGAACAGTCTGGATCAGTTTATAACCGTAACTTTTATTCTCGCAACGATAATCCAGCCCTTAAACTAATCTTCTGACCGTTAGAACTCATACTCGGCGCATAGTGTCGGGTGCCATTTCCGACGTGTCCTTTGGAACAGGCCAAAAGCCCAAAGGCGATGAACCGAGTCGGAGTTTATCGCGTCCCTCCAAAGTGGAGAACGGTCCTTGGTGTACGTGGCTCGTCCCAGAATATGGGTCTCGGGCTAATTTACGCTTCATAGTCTGGCCTGTCTTCCGTATTTTAACGTTGCAGGGAGCTCAAGTGAGCTTCCACGCGTCACTGCCGGGCTTGGTTCTTGGTTTAAATAAGGCGGTGGTCGCTGGACGCTGGTATACGTGTACATATACATGGGTATGTAAAACCGTGCCACGGCACTGCGGACTACGCGATGGAAAATCTGTTTGCTACCCTCGTTGTTGTCAGAGCGATAATTGTTACGCCGCGCGTAATGCAAACTTTGAGTGTGCGCGAGTCACTCGGTTAAAGCTCCGCGGTGTTCAGGGCAACACTGAAATTAACAAGTTTTCATTATCGCGGCACGGGGAACAATTCGGGGGCTTCGGTGTTAGTCCCCTTTAAACTACCGTCAAGAACGAAACGAACCGCGTGGGACGCGGTCAGCCATCGGCTTACATTTTCGACACGTGGCAATTCTCGTCAGTCCCGATATCAGTTTTCTACGATCAAAGGGCGTCCGATATCTCTGTATCATTAATAATCTCGACGTGAAACACGAACTCTTCGGTCGAGCGAACAGGGCGCGAAATTCCAAAAAAACTCCAAATGCTCGTGGTTCAGAATGACGCAATTCCGGCGGGTCAACCGACTGATCGTATTAGATAAACTTTTTGTAATCAACTAGAAACAACATTTGAAATTTAGACTTGCATCCGAAGTCGACTGCTTTGAAAGAGTCCTTTTAAATGACGACGAGGCACGAGTGAAATGGTGTAAATTGTGTGTCCAACTTGAGAAATTTTCAACCCAACATATTTTTGCCAACGTTTTATTACTACCCCAGCGGAAATTTTGTCAGATTTGGATCGAAAGACTCGTATCGCAATATCGTTAATTACTTACCCCCAGAAATTTTCAATGGGTTCTCGAAATTGGGAAAATTGTATCGGGAAACGAACGTATCGACTCTTCATTCTTTCGAACGACTGTTTCAACTGGAGTAGCCGGCTTTTGCAACGACCGAGCTTGTCAATTAATGGCTAAAATTGAAGATTTTATCAGTCGAAGCTTTTCGCTTTTTGCCTTGGAAATCAATTCTATCCCATGGCCGAGCAACCGAACCAAAATCATTCTAATGCTAAATGAAGAGCACTTTGCCATCGATTTATTTAAATTTCGCCGCGATCCTCTTTGCGTCGATTAATCTACAAGGGCACGACTCACACGCGGATCGCCTATAGTATAACCTATTACAACGTGTAACCTGTACAATATATGCGATTACAAGTCTTCCGACATCCAGTAACACAATGCTGCGATCATTACTTCCTATCCTTAAATCAAAGTTATCCTTATACGTAACGCGTATCACGTTCAGACCGAGCCTTTTTCCATCCTCAAGCACAGCTTGCATAAATACTGAAACGATGTCTTACCGACTATAAAACGTTGGAGCCTCGCAAGCGCTTTCCAACGTCGATGTAACCCGAGAGGATCCCATCGTCTTCTAATTACGGCAGAATTACACCGTCAGACGTGTAACGCAAAGTGTAGACCGTAGAACGGTGCACGTAGATGCAAACTGGGAACGTGTAGCATCGAGCCGGTGAGAAGAGGCACTCGGTAGTTTCGGGATAGCAGAGCCCATCCAGCTATGCTTATGGAAGATGAATCGCTCGGTTTAATGGGTAGGAAATAGGCAGAAATCCTATTATCTACATTTCTGGCAGTAACCAATCTCACGGAGCAGCCTTTGCCGCCGTAGAAGCTAGCCGTACGTTCGCGAACGCTTTTCCACGTTAAAGTGGATTGATATTTTCCCATGAAGCATCTTACCGCGGGGATTATACATTACAGGCGTATAAGGCGTGTTAGTTGAAAATTGGCGCAACGATGATTTTCGTCTGACGTATTGTAATTACACCAGCGTATAACTTGTCCTGTAACATCGACTATTATTATAATCGCGCAGAAATTACGGCCGTTTAAATCAGCCGCCGCTTCGCTGTAAATACTGCACAGTGAATGTGCACGATTATTCCTATTCCTGTATATAGGTATATATTTTTAATGCATTCTTCATTATGCAAGAATTTATTATACCGCTGAAGGCTCGCGTGTCGCGAAAAATTTACCGCTGCGACGGAAGGTATATGCTGCATACCCTGTAAGTGTTCTGCAGCGATCGGCGCGTACGTTTAATGATGTATCCTGCTTTAATAATACACTATCAAACCACCCGTATATACTCGTGGTTTTTCCGACGTTAGTCCGTGTCTTAAATCCCCTCATCTTGGAGATCAGGAATCATCGTGCATAATTAGACTCTGTGGCAAAAAACAAAACAAAAAAAAAAACCAAACAAACAGATTCAGTTAAAAACCCTTGAAAATAATAATTACAGCTAGCATTCATTGAATAGCCTGGCTTGATTTCATGTCCTTCATATAATATCCGGGAGACGAATAGACTACCGAGATTTTTTGCAACACTTATTTTTCGACCAAGGTAAATGTACCAGTTATTGATACGTCTCGAACGAATTATTGACCTTTTTATTTTTTAAAATTACATACCGATGGCGGAAATTGTGAATTTCTCGATGACTAAAATGAACTGCTAAAGGGTTAGACGCTAGAAATTTATTTTTTGGTAATTTCAGAACTAAGGATCAAACAGATACAACCAAAAAAGGTCAACAATTGGGACAGGGTCGATAACTGGTTACCTACACTTACTTTACTACGTATACGCGTACGCGTATAATCAATGAGTAACGATATCTCGTGACATTTCATCGGATATTAAAAACGGTTAGAATTCAAAGCATTCTCCGCGATTATTGGCGAGCTTGAATCTGCCCGGTCGATTCGTAGATGAAAACTTGATTGAATAAAAGATGACCGTAACAAGCCGCTGAGAAACTGTCTTCGAAGATGGCTATTATCCGCGAATGGACGGGTTTCACCGTACAAGTTAACCGACGCCCTAACCAGCCTTGTAGAAATTTTACTGCCGCGACCGGAAGCGGGTTGTTAAAAGAGTGATATCGGTTTGATGGGAGCTTTCGAAGACCGGAATCACCCAAGAAATTGACGGTCGAAATGCGCAGAACGGATTTCCCCGGTATATCATGCCGGGAATTACAATAATTCATAGGTAGGAAAATATATGCGTATTGAGGTGTTCTCCGCTCTTCAAAAGCTCTTTGCCCTCTTTCTTTCTTCTCCCCCCCTCTCTTCATCCGTTCGCTCGTCGCTCTCGAGGGACGAAATTGTCGCGAGGCGTTCCGGCGGGAGATTGAGCTTAACTAGCCTGTTTTGCGGGCGGCTTCAGCGTGTCCCGAACCTCAATAGCCCTTCCAGAGCCCTTTTAGCCCCGCCAGAGCACTCAGCCGATATCGAAGAGCACTGCGGCGATTCTCTTTCTCTCTCCTCCCTCCATCCGCCTCTCGCGCTTCTCCTTTCCGCCTTCGACTCCGCTCGCGCAATCTTCGCTAAAATCCAATCTCCTTACCCGTCGGACCCGCGTTCTTGACCCTCTGCTTATTCTCTCCCTCTATTTTTATCTCTGCTCTCTATCCCGGACTCGTTGACGCTCCCCGGTCAATCCTTTTCGTCGTCCTCTCGCCATTTTCCATCTTTCGTTTGTCGATACCTACACACTGTTAGAAATGCGGTGTTAAATCTAAAAACGAAAATATTTTATAATAGTTCACAGTATTTTGGTTTTCATTTCATGACAACTTAGTGACAAGAATTGGAAGATTTACACCGATGGCGTTTAATTTTACACTAATCGGTGTTGACTTTTATTGACACTGTCAATTTTCCCATAGCGCGTACATGCTTTTCTTCTGGCGGTTCGCGTTTTAACGACTGCGATTTTTTAACGTCGCGTTATTTGTTTTTTTTATCTCTTATCCAGATACATGCGATTGCGTTGCTGATTGCGCAATAGCTTGAAACATTTTCTTTCCTTCGTTTGTTTTTTTTTTGTCTTTTATTTTTTAGTAACATAAAAAAAAAAAATTGTTTGGAAGCTTCTTTAAACTATTACCAAAAGTCAGAAGTTCGTCTCGTCGTTAGCCTAATTTTATCGCCAAACGACGTACGCTGAAACGGCGTCAAGGTCTTTGATCATTTACGGAGGCGAGGATAAATGAACGTTCAACGAAGGTGAGAGACGCAAATTATATTAGAATACTAAACGTCGTGCTTTTTCGTGACCTCAGCTTGTCTCAGCAATTACCGCGAAACGCTTTTGATCTCAACTGCGAAGGAATTTAATTTATAGAAAATTTTATACGCGCATGCAGTAAGATAACGTTGCATTTTATAGGCTGGACATTATGGACGAGTGCGAATTCTTCGGCTCTACTGCAGTATTGATAGATTAACTAATTTGAAAAACAAGGTCGAGCACGCCCTCCGAACGCCTCTCAACTTTGTCACTTCCCTCCTCCTCGCCAGTTGTACACAATAGTGCGCCGTTTTCGCGACGCTTCCTCAAGTTGAAAGTCAATACAAAAGTTGGCCCGTTTCGTCTCCCTGGAGCGGAAATCGAGCTCTGAAAACAGGCCGAATTCGCTGCTTCCTTATTATCAGCAAGAGTAAAATTTTTTGACAAAGACAAAGTGCCGGAATGTCCGGAAAGTTTTATACAACTACATGAAACAAAAATAATTTGTAAGTAAAACCGCAGGAATGGGTTGGAACAAATGATCGACATGCGATCTCGAGAACTACGGAACTCGTTACGAATTACGAACACGAAGCTCGAGAATTTTTCACTGGTTTTCCAATTCGTACCAGCGCTCGGAAACGGGTATAATTGTTTCCACCGAATCGGGCTCACGTTCTCTCGCTAAACGTCCCCTATGTAACGCAAATTGACGGGTCTGGCAACGCACGAGGGTTTAATTTTAATTATGGATACCCTCCCCTCGTCCCCCATCGTGCAATTGAAAGCACCCACTCAAAGTCTTTCGTCCCAAGCCGCTATCAGAATTTTCATTAATCCCGCTCCCGGATCGTGATTACACATCTCCTAACCTCCTTTTCCAGGAAAATCCTGGTACCAACCATCCGCAACCGCATCCGCTTTTCGACGCGTTCTTAATATCCGGCCAACACTTTCGTCGTCGTGTTCCTCGAGACCGGTTGTCTTTAGCCGAATTTCGATACTCCGTTCAACCGGTGTGCACGGTATTGCATTGTGATTTATGGACAGCTAGGACGAACTGGTATCAGAGGTCCACCGTTCTCCCAAAGCTCGTAAATTTCAACCGCGGACTCCTTTCGGATATATTTTATAGACGGCGAACAGCCGTTTGACCTGCGCGCTGCCACGACTCTCCACTTCCCTCGATTCTACCTCAAAAGCAACTCTTTATTTCTTAATTTCTATGCTAAAAAATTCCATGCACCACTTATTTTCTGAACGCCATGTACGTCTTTTTTCCTCCACATCCATACGCGTCGCACATACATATACATATAAGTATGTATATATGGTGTCATGTATTCACCGACAATGTCCTCTGATTACGACCACCTCTCGACTCAAGCTCAAACTCGACTGAAGACTTCTCTCTCTTTCTTTTTCTCTCTCTCTCTCTCTCTCACTCTCTCTCACCGAACAATGGAGCTCCTCTTAAAACTGCGATACCTTCTTTAATGCATCGCCCATCAGGCCGCGCAGTGTGACACGATATATGAACGGACTTAAGTCGGGATGAGTAAAGTCGTCTCGGCCCTTCAGTCACTCTTGACTCGGTTACTCTTAGCGGCGACCTTCGTCGTATTCTTGTTAGTCACCCGCCAAAATTTTGTCACCATGAATAAGTTTTAGGACAAGTTTACACCTCGTCGTAAACGTTGTGTATACGCAATGAAGAAATTTAGTTTGTTATTCGAATTATTCAGCACACGAAACAAAAATATCTCACACCTTTTCCGATTACGAAAGAGTTTGACAGAAGGTTTTGTTACCATTACGAAATCAGGTACGTACGGTAAAATCGTTATTGTAAAAATTGCAAGAACGACAAAAGGACAACGAGAACCGAACCGGTTCTTTTCACGCGCACATTCTTTCTAAACGTGCAGTTTATGGCTCGTTGTTGAAACTGCGGAGTCAAAATAAATTCGCCCCCGCACCGTTTCTTTAACCGAGACATCATTATTCACCGCGTATATAAATATGTCGAAATGTTCTGTTTAATAACCGGATTGAAAACTGCTTGGTCAGAATTATTGTAATCGTAAAGTGGTCGAATTTTATCGCACCCGTCGAAGTTCTATGCGTATACACACGTATTGTGCATACATACATATCGTCGGGAAATATGTGAAAGAAGTGAAAGAAGTGTCAGGATTGAGGAGAGGATCGGGACTAAATCATGGGGTTTCGGATCTCGATACGTTACATTCAAATCTCTCGAATCGGCGGGTCGAGAGGTTTTATGGAACCAATCTAAGGCCGCCGTTTATACTCAAGATCGTCGAGTAGACGGTGGGCCCGCTTCTGAGTAAAAGTCTCTGTGGGCACGTAATTTCAATGGGATTTCCGGAAGTGATTGACGAGGGTCTGCTGACTAATATCGCGGAGATGCGGGTGACGCTTTTTGGGTATACGTATATTACACGATCACCGCCACCAAAGATCACCGACGAGAAGCGTGCACCTAACGACGGATTGAAACAGCTGGCGATTTTCCCCCCGATCCATTCTGCGGGAATGACCCCGACCCTCGATCGGTTCTTTTCTTCCGCGATCATTTTTCCCTCATCCTCAAATCCTCCGTCGCTTCTTTTCTTGCCTCATCTCCTTGAAGAGCGGTCAAACTTTTCCTCCTCTCTCTCTCTCTCTCTCTCTCTCGTCGAAAGTGCCTTCTGCAGTGGCGGAGAAAACTCCCCCGGCTGGATAGATCGATAATTTCGATTTACTTTGATGCCGGCGTACATCGGACCGCATCACCCGAGCTTTCGTCATCCTTCTCGATGCACCTTTCAAGAGTGAACCGACCTAAGCTCAGCTCATCGTCGGTTATAGAGCGTGGAAAGTTTTCCTCGTAACCGGACCCGCGCGCCTGGTTTCTACCGAGAGCTCGTTAAAACTTGATACTCATCCCTCCTCTTCCTCTCCTTCGACCTGGCCCTTCTGTTCACCGCTCTATACCCACTTCGGCTTTTCGCTTGTCGAGGGTAGAGAACCCCGAACTTCGAATCGCCCCGACTAGTGCAGCTTCGCGATGTTGCGAGAGGTAGAGAGAGAGAGAGAGAGAGAGAGATGAAGAAGGGAGGGAATGAGAGAGAGGGGGGGGGGGGGGGGGGGGGCTGATTTCCGAGGAACTCTATCGTCGCAGTATCAACTACTGTTCGTGTACCTAATTGGCTCGACCTTCGACGTAATTATTACAATAGCATCGTCTCGATTACCGCGACGCAACGCTTCTTGCAGTTGCACAATTCTTCGACAGAGGCGAATCTGTTGTTTGCTTCTCAATTTCGAGCGAAGCATTAATTAAACTTGATTCCGTGTGAGGACTAGTCAATTTTCTTTGTATATTTATTTGATATATATATATAATGGAATTTATTCTCGACGATTATAATATGACGATAAAATTTTTAGGGTTCGTTTCGAGTGAAATTATAATCGGAGATAAACTTTGTTCGCTAGTTGAATTAATACGCTATAGTTACGATGTAAAATATTACGTTGACGAAGGTAAGAATGATCTGCTAAACACTTATATATTCAACTGCTCGACGGGGATGAACCGACTCCTTTCGACTGTTGGATCTTTTTAACGCGTTGCTAGAAATACGAGTGCAATATTCGCCCGAGAAGCCGTTAGTCAAGTCGGGTTTCTGTCTCGGTGAATACCGTTGCTGCAGCTCAGGTGTATAGAAGTCTAGAACTTTAATTACGAAAAAAAAAGGGACGAAGGCAAAAAAGTAAGAGGAGAATTTGTTCGCGAGCCACTCTGCTTCATTTATTTTACAGAGAATAACGACTTCATTAGTTACGTACGTACTTTAACTTACCTACCGGTAGTACGAAAGTGGAGACCGAGCCTCGTGGTACGCGTCCAATTTTTATTCCCCTCTCTGCTTCCGAGGTGCAACGCTAGATTTCCCGGGCATTTATATACCGTCATCTCTTATTACCATGTAATAAGCCAAGTTTCATCTATTCAGTGCAATATGTTATCCGTTTCATTGTCAGCTCTTGAATTATGTACTTTTCGCAGATTTTTGCCACTGCAGCTACGTCCTATCTTATCTTTCAACGATATTTCATTGTCTTTGTAAAATACATAGTTTATCTTACTCGTGTACAGGTACAGTTACTGCATGAAAATATACGGTTTTTTAGAATACTTAGATTATACCTGTTATGCCCCCTGAGCCCAAGAGTTCATAAAAAGTTGCGAAATATTTGTGATATTACATTATAACTGTAAGCACGGGTGCTGCTGTGGATGGAAAAATGTTTTTCTCCCACTGGGATCGCCGTGTACCTATATATATACACACATTTATAGGTGCACGCTGTAATTCGTACAATTAATGTTATCGGAAACTTGAAAACTGTTCTGGAAAGGATTTATACGTTATACGTATAGAACCGCGACGCAAGTCCTACAATTCACGGATGGAAAACCCGTTAGAAGCAGCAAATTTATCGTTTACGCACGACTAGTTTTCTCTCAGCTTCGGTATCGCGATTCGAGACCTCGCGGCTAGCGGCGAGAACGATGATATACCCCGAACGACTTTGTTCATGGAAAATTGTTATCAGGAGCGATACCCGATGGGTGGGAGTGGGCTGGGGATTTTAGCGAAACAGAATCGCGGAACGAGATTCCGTGTCCGATTTTTTCCCCAAGTATACCCGGACGAGATTCTAGTCTATTTTATTATCTATGGTTCGTTGGAATGTGACTTTTTACGATGGCATGATCGGAGAGTGTCGGGGATGGGAATAGAAAGGGTTTCCTGAGATGGAACTTCACCAACTTCCGGGTCATCCGCTGGTTTTCCTTCCACCTTTCGGGTGCTTGGATAAATCACCGTTTCTACTGTCCGACATTTCTAGCTTGACTGTAACATCGAAGTTTGGAATCCATTGATCTCGTCAAAAGAGCGATGTGTCAGTACGGTTTCGTCGCTCTGTTCGTTGGAATTGTTTTAATCCAATTTCACGTTAACTCGTTGCGTTTCAATGACAACACGGATTAGTCTGTTGCCAAATGCGGCTTCAACGGACAATCCGACGGCACTAAAAATCGTTACGATTACATAAAGCGGGTTCGATCATCAGATTGAATCGACGTTAGCCGCTTCTCTGTTGCTGTAACGGCACAATGCTGATGCATTGTTGATGACCGGGTTGTCCGCGTATACGTGCATTAAATTCAAATCGATCTCGTGCAAATTTTCCGCGGATTAACGACTGGCGCATATATTTAAATGGCTTTTTTCCCCCTCTTTGGACACGGTATATTTCATATAATTATACGAATCGAATAGCGCAGTAACGAACGACCCGGATTTTGCTTTAGTTTCTGAATTATCCATCGCACCGACTCTCCAGAGTACTCGCAAATATTTCATTTCGCTTAGCCGGATACAGTTTTGACACTGTTGCGCTGCGATTCGAAACACTGTCTGAGTGATTTCGAACAAACTCATATCACGGCTGATTACTCAATCCTCGAACAATCTTAACACACCGTTGCCCGATAATTGTACTTCGTGGTTATCCCGTAAGTTATTTTACTCTTGATTGTCAACAGATTTTAAATGGTTTATTTCGTATTCTAATTGCGTTAGTCATCGAGTCTGGAGACTGAGATGATCGATTATCCAATTGCGAATCACGGGTGATTTAAAGACTCGGTGAAGAATCGTTACGATTAAAATTTACGGCCACATTCGATTCAACGTCAAGCGTTGAATGACAAAATTCAACGCGCTCCGAAACGCCGAGAACGTGAATAAAAAAATTTAAAAAAAAAAGAAAAAAAAACGCGCACGAATCCAGGAATAGAAGGAGATATTTTCTTGGTAGGAATAAACGCGTCGAGGAAGCGACTCATCCGCTTCTTATTCATCTTCTTCCTCTTCCGCGGGATTGAACGACGGTTGAATTTAAACGAGACCGGAAGTGATTCTGTTTCGCCCGAGGCCCAGGGACCCGGCGAACGAAGCGACTGACTTCGAGGAGTCTGGGTCAAGGACACCGTGAAACGACTTCCCTACGTAGTTTCGAACGACGCCGATTCTGCCTGCCAGATAGTACGACGCTACAATAGGAGACACTCCGTGTTGTAACGCGGTGATCACCGTCAAGTGGAGGGAGAAGCGTTCCGTTACACCCATAGAGCTCTTCTACCTTGCCCCGCTATGTTCCATGGAGGTAGAGGCAGAGGTATGTTTGCGCTCCGTCAGTTAAGTTCGCTCGCCGCGAACCGGCAACCGCACTCAAACTTAAGGATCGAACCTACAAGTGCCCTGAGATTCTCATTGTAAGATGTAAACCGAGGCCAACAGCTACGTCGTTCTCCCTCCCCGTTTCACCCTTACCTAACTTCCAGTTTTCGGTGTATCCGATTACATCCGATTTCCACGAAGGAAATTACCCTCGGTGGGTTATTCTCTCGTTGTTGAGCTGGCACTGTGATTACGGAGTTATCGACGACTTGAATCGAGGACTTATTTAAGCAAACCCCAATTTTCATTCCGTTCTCACGTTGGCTTACTTGACGGACAAATGTATTCTCTATTAATGATTGAAATCGTATAACCACCTTACCAATCACCGTGTCAATTTCTCGGTTTCGACGCGGCGTTATTTCGCTTCATCTGGAAAAAATTTCGGTTTTAACGTCGAGGAATCTTTTGAAACGAATCTAGAATAATCGTCCGCGCCGCATATGATGCCGGGTTAAAGACACACCGAATTTATTTTCAATCGGCTTTGCGACGAACGTGAATATCGTCAAGTACGAAGTGAGTAACGAAATGAACGAACGGAATTGCCCAAAACAGAAAAACCTTACGAAAGGAATCGAAAAAAATCTTCATCAATCGAAACACGTTTATCGTAGTAATCACGCAAAAGTTTCATTCTCCGTCGACCGTGCGAAGAAAATCGAATTCCGGAAAAGCTGAAATACCATCGTGGATATTTAACCGAATGATTTCAGTTCTCATCCTTCACCCGCTTTCGTCTCCGAACACCTGCGCTCAAAATTGCCGACTCAGGATTTTTGCCATCGCTACGGTCACGTAGCTAATATCCGTTGCTCTTTTACTCGTCCGCCGTTTGATCTTTTCCTTTTCTCCACCTCGACGTGCCGAACCAAGTCCGCGGCATTGGAGAGGAGCTGAAAAATCTCGCACAGTGTTGGCCGTTGCAGCGTCTTTCCACGGTTGGACCACGCCGTCTCTCGGCCAAGTCAACGACCCCAAAAAACGCCTGGTTCCAGTCCCGCCTCGGCCTCCATCTCGCCACGCGCATCCATTTATATTACACAGTCGAAGTCGACGGGAAGCTTTGCTGGTAGCTCCGCAAGACATGAAGGGCCCCTGAATAAATCAGTCGAGCAGTCGTTGCGCCTCGAGCTCAACCTGAGGATGGTGGTGAAGAGACGTCGGAGAAACGATGGAACCAACGAAACATCCGCGCACACAAATAATCGAATGAAAAATTTTAAACACGACGTTCGCTCAACGCTGCGTTATGAAAAGTATTACCCCACTTCAGGTAACTATGGATTTCTGGAACTTGGTGTACTTGGTCAGCATTTTCCAGGGCTCCGTGTCGCCACGTCGCGCAGGCTAAATTAACGAGTAGAAGTTACGTATTTATACGTGTACGGAAGAAAAATTTTGATTGCCGGCAATTAGTCGATTTTCACGTTTTTTTAGAATCTGGCGGGTCGCGTTATTATTGTCGTACAGGTAAAGGGAAAACGGTATAGTCAGCTGGATCTTTGAGGTATCGACGTTCGCTGGGAAATTTTTTTATGTCGATACCAATATCAGGTTCTAACTTGTAACAAAAGCGTGCAAATCGAACTCAGGCATACGAGAAATGGGAGCGTAAATCCCGGTTTCTTTTTCTTTTCGAATCAGACACGTACACGGGGAGTTAAAACGGATTTTCTCCACTTGTACTCTGGTCGGTGCGTCGTTTATTCATCGTTGTACGCATTGATGCCCGCTTTTCAAGAGCGAACAATAAAGGTTACGCCTGCCCACGTTGTCGATATATTATACCTGCGTGTATCTCCGTCACGAAATACGAGTACCCGTCAGCATTAATTGCCCGTGCGCAAAGTCTATAAAACTTTTATCGATGCTGCAATATTAATACGTACGGACCTATACCTCTGTATATACCGCACGCTTCGCACGATGTTTGCGGTACCGGTTCGCCGGAGTTTCGTAACGCTCGCCGATGATTTTAACGTTGCAAATTTTTGACCTGACGTACGGCCGAATAATTGCCCAACTCCTTTTACGTCTGTAACAATCGTGTTGAATAAAAATAAGGAATAACAAATGAATAAAAAATCAAAAGCCTGAAACACTCGACGTCTCAATTCCGTCTGCAGGAACGTCAGCAAATAGGTTTCTCGATTTAAATTCCAATATCTACAATTTGAGAAAGAAAAGAAAAGGTTGAAACATTTTTGACAAACCGTGAAAACTTCCGTTTACTTTCTTTGTATGATTTTTTCACAATATCGATACCGCGAGGGCGAGGTTGAAGATCTTTTCTCGATGAAAGTCGGACGATCCATCGTTTCACGTAAAAAATCCAGTCTTGGGTCGAAAAAAAAAAAAAAAAAAATCTGAAATTCGGTGCTCCGCCATCGAAAACGTAAATTGCGTAAGGGCTCGCGGATGCGACGAATTAGCGATGTGTGCGAATCGTGGCATAATAACTTTCGAGCTTGACTGACAACGAGAACGGGTCAAGCGTGGAATATTGGCCGAGTTTGAGGGGCGAGGCTGGCTGGTCGCAGTGTGCATTCGGTCGGCACATCGACGTAGAGTGAAACGAACGCGGCGTAGGCCGTGTAACGAACTCGCGGTTGGTAGTGAGTACCTGCCTACCAGCAGCGAGAGGAAGGGGCCTCTGATCAGGAACGGTTACAGTCCGACAACTTTCGAGCCTTCAGTCGGTGTATCACCGCGAGACTCGCGAGACCTCTGAAGAACAAACGAAATGGCAACGCTCCAATGACCCGAAGCTGCGTCGTCGATCGACGATCACGCGATCTAACCCTGAAATCGTGGATCACCTCGCAATAGCGACGTAACGTTGTGAGGCCCGTGTTAAATTTACGCGGTACGAGTGAAGGTGCTTAATTTTTCTGACGCGCTGGCTTTTACGTGCTGGTCAAGTTCACACGCGACCCTTCGGAAGTCGCTTCTTCGTTCCACCGATCACAGCCTAAGGTCGGTGCTGGTATCGAACTCGCGGTGGTCGTCGTTGCTGGCGCCGAAGGTCCGTCTCAAAGAGAAAACGTCGTCGTGTCCTCGATACGTACCGCACTAGTGGTTTAGTCGTGCAGACGTACCGAAGGCGGTTGAGGCCGAGTAAAATTTCCTCGCCTACCTACTCGGTGTGTTAGTGAGTGAGTAAATTACACTACGGTGGTTCGGAGACCCGAACGTCTGTATCGGCCTGTCAGCGTTTCTCTGTGCATCGAATGACGGAAACCAGTTTTTCCTCACCGAGACGATGACGCGAAGATACTGGTTGTTTACCGCCGAAAGCTTTAGGCCTGCATCTTGCGGCTCTTGGGATGTTTCTTTTTCTAAAACCACTATCTACCGGCTGACAATCCGTTTTCATTGTTAATAACGTCGCGACTTTGAAACGGGAGTTTTCTCTGTTTTTTTCATTTTTTTTTTTTTTTTAACCACGTAGATCAGTCGTAGATCCTCTCGTCGCAGGATGGAAGCATATCGCGTCTGGTCTGAAGACCTTAGAGCCAGAATAAAGAAACTATTAACGACGATTAGAGCCGGTCGTTTAATCTCGAAGGCAAACGCGTCTTGCTTGAAAATCACCTTTGGACACACTTTGCATTCCCATTGAGTCCAACCTTCGGGTGTTGAAAATTGACGAGCAGCGAATTGTTGTCGCATCTTTCGTCCGCGACATTCGAAATGAACATCGACTGCACCAGCGCTATTGTAACCGCAGTTTGGAATGTCGTCAATGTCAGCAGTTCGGATCAGCTCTAAACTCTAAAGTGAATCGCAACTCGCCTTCGCCAACCTCGAGTTAGCACCTATTTCGGATTACCGTTTGTACCTACCCGTGAAGTTTTCCCACAAACTCGTGCGGATGAGCTCTCTGCTTGCCTCCTCGTTGAAGGGGGCTCTTCGTGGTGGACGCGATCGACGCTCAGACGAACGCGAAATGAAGCTGTTCGGATGTCGATGGTCCTTCTGGAACTTCGCTGCTAGTCTTACAGGTAATTAACTGCGCACGGCTGTGTCGCTCTCTTCTTGTTTCCTTTCCCCGAATACCTACTGGCAGTGAAAATTTTCAAATTTTCATTCTATTGTCGCCGATCGAAGCAAGAAATGTTGAAATTAACCCCGTAATCACTGAATTAGGAACCTGCATTTGAACGAGGTAATTAGGTGAATACATCTCGTTCGTCCTAGAGCGCAGAATTTTTCTCTTTCTTTTCAGAGAAAAAAAGAAGTTATTGTAATCGCTCCGAAAATGAAAAGTTTAGTTTTCACTAGATCTCGACGTTCCAAGATCCAGTGAATCACCTCCGACCATTTTCCGATGGACGTCCGTGTGTGCGTACGTATGCGATCAATTTTTTTGTCCAACGATATCTTGAGATCGAGTTACCGGAATTCGATGATTTTAGTCCCAATCGACGCGGCTTTTCCAACCTTGAAATTGATTAGATTTTTGCGTTGATCGATGCGGTACTTTTTAAATTATTTACATAATGAAAATCTAAAAAAAGTGAAATAAAAATGATGATATCTTGGAAATGGGCGAATGGATTCGAATGAAAATTAGTACCGTAAAATTTTTTGGTTCGCTGATCGCGAATTCAAAGTCAGGTTTGCAAAATGAAAAATTGGTGTATTCAATGTGGTGAAAAAAAAAAAAAAAACTAAAAGCATTTGGATTTTTTTCGTGAACTTGGAACCTGCAATGTAGAAATGAGAGGTTCAAGGACTGGCTCATGACCGTCTTACAGCTGCTGTTTTTCTATCGTCAAAATATGAAAAACCGTGCAATCGGTTATATCGTAAGAAAGAGACAAATAATGGATTACACATACGAAAAACGTCGTCTTCCAAGCTGACTTCCGAAGAAAGAAACAGTTTCAATTACGTATCGCTAACCATCGGGTCGGAATGACCGACGATTAATTTTACGGCTACAGGATGATAACCGTGATATGATGGATATTGCTGTGTCGAATCCAAGGTTATAACGGACTCTCGGATGTCCGAATGTGCTGAATTGGAATCGAGATATTCTTGCGCGCTTTGTTCTGCGTCTGCAAAGTGGAAAAACGGAGATCATAAACAACTCTAGGAGGATAAATTTTAATTTCGGCAAACAGTCGAGTCGTTTTAGTCCGCACGACTGTTCAACCTACCAACCGACGAACCGCTCTGTGTTCCTTCCGCCATTCTAGTATATCATAAATGATATCATTCGGCACGTTTACTTTCCGGAATTTAATTTTCACGCGGGAATTCTCCCGTCTAATCCGTCTGTCTGCGGATCCTCCCTTTTTCCCTTTTCTCGCCTGCCGCATTCTCTTTTTCTCGATGCCCCTTCTTCGTCTCGACGACGCCGCGACGCCACGTGACACGCGCTTAATCGTGGAACCCGAGCTAATGCTCGAATCGCATGGCAAGATGATGTGACTTTGTTGAACTCCAGGGACATTTGCAGGCCACGAGGCGTCGGGCTTCTTGGAGTCTTGCAAATATCATCCGATTGTCGACACGGTTATCCTGTAATTATTCTCTTTGTCGCAACCACGCCATTTTTATTCCTCGGTATTTTTGTTTCACCGCCTTAATCGTTTGTTCCCTTCGCTATTATTTTCTTAGATCTTGCGTTGCTGTCAAGTCCTCAAGAACTGTCGTGTATTTCATTTTTGCAAAATATTTTTTGCATCGTTAAAATTCTTTATTACATTCCCGTAAATAACGCAGTAAGAATCTGTATTCATTTATCTGCACTTTCGTCAATCGAAAGAAAATTAGATCTGTAAAACTTTTTTCGAAACATCGACTCAGCCCGTTTATCATAGTGTTAAATTTTTTCTTTTCTTTTTTCTTCCCGCAAACTCCAAACGTGTAAACAAACTCGCACCAAACATGTTATTCCCCGAGGAAAAGTCTTGGAAAATTGTACGTTTTTCTTTTTTTTTTTTTTTTCATTTTTACTTTCCTTCCACTCACGCGTGATGGAGAAGTAGCGGCTATCTGCGGTTGCGAAGCACTTCCTGTCCGAAACTCTTATCAGCACGAACCAATGGCCGACTCCCACAGTTTGGCGTCTCCGAGTTTTCGAACGTGCGCATCAAAACTTGTTCCGCCCGAGTTTTTCCCCAGTTGGATTTCCCTCACCCGGTTCGCAACCGTAAAAATTTATGTCCTGCATGATCCTCGTTCTGAGATAGTATATTTTACAAAAATTCCCAGAGACGTGAAACGACGAACTTTCAGATATACGGATCGGAATTGCAAGCTCTTCGAGGTATTTTTTTCAACTTCCTCTTGCATATCGAACACCCGGTATATGATGCAAGCCTAGGTGCAGGACCTGAAGCAAAGCGTAATCCGGTCGGACTCGTTTGAATCGGGTAATTCTTTTTTTCCCCTCTTTCTCGTTCTTGTTTCCCCCCCCCCCCCCCCCCCCCCCCCCTTGTTTCCTTATCTCCGGTTTCTACCCGCTGCGCTCCTGCATCGTGTACCACCACGAGTAAGGCTACTTCGTGTCGAGTGACCGTCTCTGCCTTCGAATCAATATTCGAGCTTCTGTTCCAGACGAGGAAAAGCGGATCATTTTTCTTATTCGTTCTTTCTTTGTCTTATTCATCTTTCTCTCCTATTACACGATATATCTCAATTACTTAACGCAACAACAAATGTCGCGAAAAAAACAAGACAGAGGATAAATGTAATGTATGTACGAACGTTAAGAATTGTCCCGGTTTTGTTCACGTATCGTGACTTCGTCTGTAACTGAATTTAGGTACGGGTCTATGATGTATAGGATTATAAATCTTTTCGTCACGGTCTTTGAACAAGGTTTAAAAATGCCAAGGATCAATTATTTTTGTTTTCTTCTTTTATTTTTTACATTTTTTTTTTTTTTTTTTTTCCATCACTCATCCGTCCCGAGAACGCTAATATTATCTTACTAATTTTTGGTGAAATAATTAGCGTCGATCTGTGTATAATTTGTTAAAAAAAAATCAATTGATAATTATTGCCTGTTCGAAACTCTGAATAAATCGCAGAATTTTTTTTTTTTTTTCTGCTATTCTGAATAATTAAATTCTCATACTCTCTTGCATAACGATCGTCAGTCAGCTAATTTTTATTCTCATCTTTGATAAACTTGAATTGAGAAGAAAAGCGACATCTTTTCCCCTCGTCCCGTCTTTGCACGTTTTACAATTTTCTAAATTGAACATATATTGATTACCGGTCTTCTTGGGGAGAGGAAAAACGCGGGTTTCGAACAGCTTCCAATTAGTCGAGACCGTGGGGATTCCGGCTTTCGAATAAGAAGCAGCCCCCGCGCATTATTGCCGTGTGCGAAGGTATTCTTGGGGAATAATTGCAGCTTTCACGAATGACCGTGAGGAGGTACAAGAACCGCATAACTGTGTAGGTTTGAATCCATATAGAGGGGAGTGCCCGTTGTTTATCAGTGCAAATCACGGCCCGGCGATACCTGCACGCGTTGAACTTTCTCCGTAGCTTTAAGCCTCTCGCCTACCGCAGAAAAGAGTTTTACGATAATTTTGTAAAAAACTCGATAGATGCCGGCTTGGCGATTATTGTAGTTTTGGGATTTTTACACTCTTTCTTGTCGAGTAGGCAATTATTGTTCAGCTTGCTTTTGTGTTATTTATAGGTTACTTACACCTTACATTGTATATGATATCTTCTGTGATTACAGGGCAGAAAGGTGTTTAACCATAATTGATACAGTTGTATTATAATACTTACGACTAGCGGCGCCCCCGTCACGTTTCACGTGGCGAGCCATTTCATTTCACACAATAAAACTGAATACGCCCCTCGATTACGTAGCAGGATATTCTGTCACCGAGTACCTTACTTTACGCGTTCCACATTTCATTACTTATGTCATGTACCGAAATGTCGGAGTTGACGGAGAGCGATCTCGTAACCAATTCATATTTTTAACGTTACGGTTAACTAGATGTTTTTTTTTTTCTTTATTACGATTGAATTTGATTTCTTTTCTCCCTTCTAACAAGCCTCGGATACCGAATCGCCCTGTGTGATTTTACTCCGAAATTATCATTAATCCTTCTGATTTTGCCTGCGTTGGTTTTTTTTTCTGTTACTGCTGCTCGTTAGACAAAAAAAAAAAGAGAGAGAGAAGACGCTACGAATATAAACGCCAGTAATTATCTTCTAATTATTGGTTTGGCATCATTTGCCAAAGTAACTTCATACCAGTTTTCGGCCTCGACTCATTATTGCATGTGCGAAAGTACGTAACGACTGCACTGCGATCGTTACGCCATGCGTACATATTTGTTTAAATAATTTATAGCTATGTTTTAATTTCGGCATTGATCCTATCGGAGAAGATTGTTTAAAAATACCTTCCTCGGCGAGTAGAGGATACACCTGTAACTGCGGATGAGAATATATAGGCGTCGCTCGAATCAATTATTCGGTAGCAATTGCAGTTCGGCGAGAACTCGAAACGAGGATATATCTGACGTTCGGTGAATCGCACTGCGCAAGTACAGAGAGAATTGTACGTGGGTGAAAATGAACGCGGATTTCGCGTCTGGATTGATTAATTATCGCAAAGAGGAGAAGAATTAGCCGTTGATGACCGCTCTTGGGTGATTTTGACAAATCACTCGGCCTTTGCTTTCCAGGTTCCACCATCCGTGGTAACCGCGTCGGGTTTGCCTGTCCATTATCGTTGTTAACCTGTGCCGCAAGGCTCGTCGACAACGAGTGGAGTCGAAACTGCGGATGGCAGTCGCGGGGTCTTGATTAACGCCGCCGTGCCGGGCCGATTGATCGCCATCCGATTCTCCGAAGCCTCGGCAATAACGCCGTTCGTTCTACATCCAAAGCGTGAACTTGCCTGCTATGCGGTTTGTCAATCGCCTGTATACATAGCCACACCGATCCCCCTCCCCCCTCCTTCCTTCGTCTCTCAAATTCAATGACAAATTTACCTCGTGACAAACTCCCGCCAACTACGATCCGCACTGACAAATTCCACTTTCGACTCATTAGCAAGTGTAATCCCTCTCCTTCCAGCTCTCGTTCCATAGACACGGCTGACGGTGTAATATTGTATAGTTTCAATAATGTCAAACGGGATTTCAAAACGAAAATAATCTCCACTTTTATCGATAGACGTACGTATTATATGAAAATTTACAATATCGCAGATTTTCTTAGTATGATTATTATCGTCACGGTTACACAGATTGGAAATCCGAGTATTTTATTATCTACGCTTTTTGTTTATTTTATTTATTTATTTATTTATTTATTTATTTTTTTCACACAATTGCGAGAGGATCGTTATTTGAGCTCATCGAATTAGCGAAGACCCGATAATTAAAATTTCTTCCGGATTCGCGTGTAGACACGTACAATGAAATTATTTACCAAGAATAACTGGCGTGTCCTATTTAAAAAAAAAAATAAATAAAAAAAAAACAATTTTTTCACTAAAAATCAAGACGTTGGCTATAACTTTTTACCGATAATTCGATACACGTATAGGTATCCGTGATGTCGACGCTGATTCTACTCGCACAAGATTGTAAATTCTAAGAAGAATTTCTACAATGTGACGGTCGGGAATATCTTTGACTACATTGAAAATAGAAATATAACGTTTGAAACCTTGAAATAACTTGAATTCTAAGGAAGCACCTTTTACACAGCCTTCGATTTGTCGATACAACCGTTGTAATAATTATTACCATACGAATATCTTTTTTCACCATTATCAATCCACTAAAATTCTGTTCTTATCTTCAGCTTATTTTAACACGGTGTTTAACACACATGCAACAACTATCGCGTCAATCAAACTCACGAAGAATAACCCCCCTCAACAAGGACGATTCCGTCGATCAAAAACAAAAACCCGATTCCTCGAGTTTCCCGTAATCGTTGTATGAAAATTCTCTTCGCGCACGCGCGATCGTCGTCAAAATTTCCTACCTCCCGCTGACATTTTACCGCGCAACATATTCGACGTGTAGAAATCAGTGAGATCTAGTTTCCCAATCGCGTTTGTACGACTTGGTTGAATTCCGTACAAACATACGGCCGTGAGTCTCGCGTGAGTATATCATTGCCACATTTTTTCGCGATTACCGTGCACGAGATATGCCGGTTAAATATATGCACGTATCGAATAGCTGGTACGAGTGTTCGTAATATCAAAATGTGGGTCAGATCGAGCCCGGCTACAGGCGCGTTTGTGTGTTTCGAGGCGACAGGCGATCGTATGGAAACAATGCCGAAGATCAGCACTTTGCCCGCGCGTCTATCTATCCGTCTATCCGGCACTCGATCACCGTCCAATTAAATCAGCCAAGATTACCTTGCAGCCACCATCCGATACCCTCCGCGTATGAATATATGCCTAGAAGCCGCTTCCCGATATCGTATTCGACGCTAATGTAACCCGGGGGATAATAACGTCGATCTTCGAGGCTTCCCCGCAACCTGCAGACTTCATTCGTGTCTGCCTCTTGGCTTTTCACGAAAATCCACCTCGAGTTTAATAAAGGAAATCGCTGCCGCCGATCGCGCGTCAAACTTACATTTTTCTCACTAAACATATGCGGCGGGTATATCGAATCCTCGTCTCGCGGTGATAGATCGGTATCGAATCTCTCTTCAGCTCGTCGAGCTTGAAGATTTTTCGTTCGCTCTTGCGATTTTTTCCTCCAAGTTTGATCGCCTTGTTTTTCGCCTTTCTTTCATCCCCGTCTTCTTTGTTGTACAATTTTTGCTTCGGGACGACGATGATAATGACGATGATATTATCCGCGAGGAATCGCTTCAGCGGAGTTCGGATTACGCAAGTCTCTAAACGACTGTCATGCACGGACGATCTTGGATCCTTGCTTCGGTCTGACGGGTGTTTATACCTGCATATTGTATACCTTTTACCTGGCTATATACTCTCCAAGGTTTTCTTTCCTCAGGTTTGTTCCATCTACTCGGAAAATTCCCCCTCGGTAACTGAGGATACGATGGAACAAACATCGTTAATATTTTCCGACGCTGCAGGATGAATTATTAGGTTCATCGTGGGTGCAAAGAGATGAGGAATAAATTACAAAAAAGATAGCTACCACCTTATTTTGGTGAAAAATGAGCCGTCCTATTTTTTATTCTCCGTTACTGCCACGCACGCTTTAGCTTGACTTCTTTTTGTACCGTGCGAATCAAATATCGATTATTCGTCGTCGTGAACGTTCGCGAGGTTTATTACACCTATCCGCTTTCTTTATCCCGAGGAAAAATCCTGTGCCGCTATTTGGATAAACAGACGATCCTTTCCGTGATGGAGAAAGAAAGGAAGAGGGAAGGAGGAGAATGATCCTCGAAGACTCGTGGGAAACTCGAACGATGTACGACGACTTTGACGAGAATCGAACGATCGAATGATTTCACTCGCTTGTTCTTCAGCGATGGGCGAAACGTTGGTTAAACGAAAGCTCTCATTTCTCGGAAATTTCCTCGTTAAACTGCGAACATCGGCCGATTCGCGGACGAGAATCTAGGATCGAGAATCCTAGAGTTCGGTGGAAACCTTGGGAAAGACGAAGTGCTGTCGACGCGAGACGCTTGAAATTCTATCGTAGTTTATTCCCGTTCACATACAGACGCATGCTCGGGTACATACCTACATATGGTATGGGATCAGGAGGATAAAATCTTGGAGTGCATTTGTGAGACGGGAGAGAAGACGACGGGGCTTATATATATATATATATATATATATATATATATGTATGTATATAATACCGCATCAAATCAAACCCCGTCCTAAATTCCGTTCTCCTCATTCTAGTCACGGAGGATTTTATCAACGTATTCACCATCCATCTGCAGGAGCCAGTGTTTGTCGTCACAAATTCCTTCCTTCCTTCCTTCCTTCCTTCCTTCACCTTTCCATTCAGCTGTTCTTCTCCCAGAGTATTCCCAACTACCAAGAACTGCACTTTCGTCTTCCGGGCATCCACTTCCGCCGAAATTTTGCTGTTCTGTCTCGTCACGATCATTCTCCAGTAATTCACCGAAGAAAGCTCATTTGTATGTCCCACGCGAATGAAACCTTATTTTCAAAAAATGCAGTGTGTTATATCGAAGAAAGTCGTTATTTGTCCGTAACACGCGTACAACAATCGTCGAAGATCGTTGGTCGGACAGTTTTTTAGGGTAATATTTGAAACCACTTGAGCGAGGCAAATTCATTCAACTTTTCGGTCGAATGATAATGCTGAGAAAACATTTCGGATTGGCGGTAGTAGAATAAATACAGAAGCTGTGCCTGCGGAGGCCGAAAAAATAACACCGGAACTCCGATGATGGAAAAACTGACGGATTGTGCCGAGAAGGAGAGAGCAGGCCGATAAACATCCATCCGTGTCGTACAACTCGAGTGTGTATAACAGGAGACAATTAATTCGGGCAAACGAGGCAAAAGAATGACGATGGCAAGAGTCTTGAGAGAAGAACTCGCGGGACGTCGTCGGGTAGCCTGAGGATTTTCAACCGTGTGTAGCGTTGGTGTAGGCCTACGTAGGACAAGAAACGCAGCTATTATATATAGGACAGCAGGGGCGGAATCGTTGATGCGGAAACCGGCGTAAATCCGGCTCCATCTCGAGGAGGGTTGACGCTCGACAAAATGACGATATATCCTTGCTGCCCTCGTTTTCCTTCTTTCCCTCTTTCCCGGATCCGTTTTGCACCTTGGAAATGAGAATTCGGGATGAGGTCAGGACTCTCAGGCACGGACCCATAAATCACCGTAATCGTTGTCAGTCGTCAAACGAGAGCCCGCGGATCATCCGGTAATTTCACAAGCCTGTGTAAGATAATTCCGTTCCTCCGACAAGAATGAGCGTTTTTTTTTTTCTTATTTTCACTTTGACAGGTTGTGGAAATTTTGCTTTGTCGTAAGCGTTTTTTCGGTCGTCGTCGAACCACTGAGTATTGGTAAAACGTTTTCGACTCTTCGGTGTTTGAATACATCTTCCGCACGATCAGGGGTTCAAGAGTTTCAGAGTTGCTTAGTTTCTTAGTGTTGGAATACGAGCATGAATAATCTTGTAAAGTAAGTATATAATTTGTATACATGTCACGACTAGTGTGTATGGCTCGAAGAAAGAAAAGGCGTTAAGTCCTTCTCCGATAGGCTTATCTTTGTTTACGAGGATTAACATATACAAACGGCTACAGACTACCGGCGCTCGACGCACTCAATTCGACCGGTCATTCGGTCAGTTCTCCGGCAACTCTCACTCGGGATAGTCGTCGGAATAATAAAGAAAAACATAAATACTCTACTTGAACCTCCGTCATTAAATATGTACTTGAAATTAAAATAAAAAAAAAAAAAATGGGTGCGCGTACTTATGTACGCGCGTGAGAAGTTATACTTCTTTGGCATCATTAAATAATAAATATTCAACATTGATAATTTAATAATATTTAGTATTAATTATATTAAATAATGATATTTTAATTTATATCAATAAATAATACATACGGATGACTAACCTCAATTATATTGGAGCACTTGAAAAAGTATTTTAGCACAATTTTTTCACTAATATTCACAAATAGTAAATAATATTAATCCAAATATTCAATTTAAATCACTACTGAATATATTTTATTGCCACATATATAATTCGCACTTGTATGAAAATAAAACACGTGTTGTGACTGTAAAAACTAAAACCATGTGGATAAATATTATAAATAAATATGAAAACAGTGATCAGAGGCGACAAGCGTACCAACATTAGCTTTTTTTCGAGACTTAATGAATTCGGTTGAGTGGGCAACTTCATCCTGTTAATTTTGTGTTACAGTGATGAGCGCGCATCTTGAAATTTCACTCTCATCAGTTTTTCATAACGCGCCTAAAGAAGTATAACTTCAAAAAGCCTCAATGCCTGAAACCCAATTTCCAATACTCAGTCTCTTCCGAACCATGGTTGGAACCATTTCAAGAGATTCCGCGATGGAATTGTGCAGTTCTTACGGTTCGTCGAGCCACTTCAGGTGTCCGGGGAAAGTTTTCGGCGATCGGTTTTCAAGCGAGATATATTATAGGTACGCTCCTGAGACCGGGCGATTCGAAGAGGCTCGGAAACCTTGCGGAGAAACTCGCCCGCGCTACCGACATACCTTCTCTTTCACGGAGCGAAGCGGGGCTCCGGCAGTCGCTTCGTGACAGCTGTTACGTTCGGGTCTGTAATTCGGTGTGAACGTGAATTGTGCACTTCGGTGCTCCTTCTTATCGAACTACCCTCAACTCGCCAGCGAGGAGCGACTAGGAAAAGTAGGTTTCAGGTGCTGCTAGTGGTGGTGGTGGTGGTGAGGTGCCCAAGTGTTTCTTTTCGCGAACCTAACGTTTAGCGACACCTGCTCGTTGCGATTCAGAGCTTTTCACCTACCAGCGACGATTTCACGATGATGGTCATTGCAGCCCTGAAGAACGTCGCTGCGGCTGCCACGAATGCCGTACAGTCGGCAGCTGCTGGTCATGGCGTCAATCCTGTCAACGCTCAGCAAAATACCGGTACAAAATACATCTCTCTTCTATGCGATACGTACATTACGCATTTCGTTTGAATACGTTCGCGTATTTCCACAAGCTTGAACTCTTCTGACCGAGATTAACCCGGAATTATCGATCGATCGCGCTGTCGCGTCGGTTTGACACCGCGTTTCGAACGTCGTTTAGTTGCGAAAGTAAAGGGGGGGAGAAAAATTGGCGAGGTCGTTGACTTTGGAGTTTTGCAACAACGTAGGTGTTTCTCGATGATTCTCTCCTCGTACAATTACATACCTATACGTGTACACTTGTCGTATTACGTCTTGCACAGATGAACAACGACGTTTCGTGCGTTCGCATGCGAGTACATGCACATTATTGTACATTTCTTTATCACATACAGCGTATAATATTGGCAAATCAGGCAAGCGCGGAGAAGCGGATATTTCTTTGTAGAAAGCGCCGACGAAAATATTATACATCCACCCTGTACAGTTTATACCGCGTTTAAAGTAAAGCGGAAATAAAATGTGCCAACTTTCTCGAATGAAACGTCCGAAGATCAACGTCGCTGGTAAAACGGCGTGCGAACGAACTCCGGTGGTGGGTGGACGCGTACACGGCATATATTCGTACCGCGTCCGTTGCGTACGGGTCGTAAAAAATTTCCGTTGACATCCAAAAGTCCCGATTCGTGTTTTACTGCCATGTGAGATTGGCCGAGAATCGAGCTCTCGCGATCAAACGCCGCGACCTTTGTAACCTGTCAGAAAAATGTCTTGACCCCTACGTTCTCTATACATACGTGTAATATGTGTACAATATATACATGCATATGTAACACATCGTAGATATTGGCTTGCAATCTGCGCTTGCCTTTACGTACCTTCTTCACTTTCCATCATCCTCGTCGAGATTGCCTCGGCTTCTTCCGTGACCCTATCACTTTTCTTTCGATCGAGTGGAATGATTTTTCAAAACGCTATCACGTCGGGTTGGCCTGGCTTGGCAGCGTTTTCGACGCAACGTGCGTATATATATCGTATATTGTAAAAGCAGGGTTGGGCAGAAAGTATAATACGAGAGAAAATATCGTAACACGTACTAGATTTTTTGGTTACAATTACTAAACGTATTTTCAAATGCGGATCTATATATTTTTCGTTTGGTGACAGTAATAAAAAAAAAAAACATAAATAAAAATAAACAAATAATGAAAACAGTTGAAAACAGTAAAGTAACCGTTAATGGAAATTTCTCTCGGTGATTATAAATTTGATCCGTCGACACTTTCCTACTCAATCCACCTTCTGGAAATTATGCGTATATATAAGATGTATAATAAAAGTAAAAAATCAACTGATCGCGATCTTTCACGTAACGTGTAACGCCCGTCTTTTGACAGAATCTTTTTTTTTTTAACCTAAACAAACTTTTTAGGGTGTGCCACAGTAGAAAATCGCAAGTTATTTTTATTTTGTCAAACACTTTAATATATATATATTAATAGGTGGGGTTATTTAGTTTTGATGTTTGTTTCCGTTCACCAATTCCACTTTCATTCGCTGTTTCAAGCTGCGGGCAATTATTAATAAGAAGAATTGAAAACCGGCCCTGTCTCCATAGTTGGTAGAATTTATTCTTTAAGTAACAACCGAGCGATTAGCGATTTCGTTTCGCTTTCTACATCGCGTATATATGTATATAACGATGCAGCGATCGGCCTGAAAATTGCGATCACGATCGATTCGTTGAAGGATTGAGCATTTCCTCTATATGCAGCTTAGAAAGAATCGCTGAGCGAGCACAAGCCCTTGATAATAATTGTTCCGAATGGCGGTAAACGCGGAGGGTCCTAGGGCGTGATTCATCGACGTTCCGAACTCGTCTTCGATCAGGATCTTATCTGAAATTAGATCTATCGTCGAGAAGAATAAGAAGACGTCGTTCGGATATCCGATTTTTCAACCGCCTCCCTCACTGCATCAGAAACCGGAGACTGAGAGACGTCGCAACGCTGACTCGGTTCCTCCGTTTACGTAACTTCGGCCCGCATCCGATATATAATTGCGCCTACGCTTCGGTGGCGTTGAACGACCGCTTTTACCTAAAGATTTTTACCGATTAAACATCATTCAAGATCGCCGATTACGCCTCTCGAAGCGTCGCGTCGACTCTCCACTTTGCGCTGTCCTCCTTTCACGCCATTTTACATTTTTCAACCGCCCCGAGACTTCCTCCTGATCGACGAACGGAAATAAAATAACGAACGAAAATTTCGCGACGATGCGATGCTCGTGATTCTGAAGTGAACGTTAATTTCTCTTATATCGAGTCACGGTTCGTACACACGGGGAAAAACTGGATAACCGGGAATATTCAGGGAATTTCAAAAATAAGATTGGAATTTTGAGTCTGTCGAAGAAGTAAACTCGTTCTTGTACAAAGTGGTATCGATCTTGAGAAACAAAAAAAAAAATTAAAGGTATTGGTATTGATGTGTAAAAAATATCGTAGTTTATAATCAGCGGTACATTTCTTCTAAGGTTACTGGAAGAATTTTAATTTTAGCTTGCGAGCCCTGATCGAGGGATAAAATTCTCGTTGCCGCGATCGCTGCGCGTTGTTACGCATGGCTGTAACGATATGTCGTGGTATCGACTTTTCGAAACGTTCCGAGTTTCTTTACATTTGAGATTCGTCGCAGAGACACATTTTAGACTTGTGTGTGAAGCTTGTTGGTATGTACACACATATGCTGTAAGTGGCTATTAATGTGAAATTAAAATTCACTTTAGCCATTTACTTTTGAACGGCTGCGCGTTCATTTTTGGCGATATGAGCTACGCATATCATATTTTTAGCGAGAAAAATTTGCTTGAGGAGAGTACAATTTCGAAATTTTTAGGTGAGTTGAAAAATTAACGACGGAGCCAGGAATCGAACCTGGTATCTAGAGATGCTTTGCCGGAGACTTACTCCACTAGACCACCTAGCCGCCCTGACTACACTGTCATTAATTTCTCTCATCACCTGTATTTCGAAATTGTTTTTGTTTTCGTGTGCCATTGAATTTGTTTACATTTGAGATTCGTCGCAGAGACACATTTTAGACTTGTGTGTGAAGCTTGTTGGTATGTACACACATATGCTGTAAGTGGCTATTAATGTGAAATTAAAATTCACTTTAGCCATTTACTTTTGAACGGCTGCGCGTTCATTTTTGGCGATATGAGCTACGCATATCATATTTTTAGCGAGAAAAATTTGCTTGAGGAGAGTAAACAAAATTCAATGGCACACGAAAACAAAAACAATTTCGAAATACAGGTGATGAGAGAAATTAATGACAGTGTAGTCAGGGCGGCTAGGTGGTCTAGTGGAGTAAGTCTCCGGCAAAGCATCGTTCCGAGTTTCGTTCGTTTGAAATAAAAATAAGCGGTGGCCCCTTTGCCGTCTTATTCTTCCTCTCGATTTACAATTCTCCATTTTCTCGGATCGGGGACCATTTTACACGGAAATCCCCCCTCCTCCACCTCTCTGATTTTTTTTTTTTATTTCGTTCTCGCTCCGCTTGCCTCGCATTTTCCATACGTATCCACCCTCGAGTTTTATGCGTCTTGTACAGACATAATGCGAAAGTTCTACGGGGTACGCAGGTATGCGTGCATTTATACGTAATATCACGCAGAGTTTGTGTCGTAAAAATAACGTTACCAGAAGAAGGTGAGGATGAAGAAGTGTTTGTTTTTTTTTTTATTTTCATTCTTCTTCGGTGAGAATAAAAATGAAAATTTGCGAAAAGAAAGAGTGTAGAATTGGAACGAATTGGAGGAATTTTAAGAAAATTTTCCATTTCGCCAAAATCTCTCTCCCTCTCTCCCGCAACTACGGAGATATTTAGAAAAACGAGATACAGCACGCCAGAGACGTGAGAAAAGAGGAGAAAAATTCCTGTCTCCGTACAGATCTCGCAGATAACATTTTATTCAAGAAACGATAAACCATCGATGCGTACTACTTATATAATGTTAAACGAAAACTGCTGTGCGGTGTTTAAAATCTTATCGATAGTCCCGTCAAGTACGGTTAAGGAGACAAAATTTGCAAAAGCAATTTACTAAAGTTTGGCAAATTTTTCGTTGAAACGGAAGTTTACGAATTGGATTTTGTTTCATCGTGCGAAAATATATGACACAACCGTTCAGAATTATGACATTTGATATTTTTGAACAATCGAAAGGTTCGGTATATATAAATATACATACTTAACGAGTCACTTGATTATATTGTACGATATTTTTTTCATTTCCGTTTTTATTTTCCTCTCTATCTTTCCGCTTATTTTCTTCGCGACACGATCATGATTTTGCGGTGAACGGTGCAACGTCGTTACTCGATATGCGTCTCGATTATGTCAGGTGATATTTCTTACAAGGACTTCGTGTGGCCGAGGAGCCGTACACGGCTGGGTTTATAAATTACCTGATTTTATTTTCACCGGGTATAAAAGCAGCAGCAGCAGCGAAAGGCCTGAATGCGATAACGATGATTCAACGGTTTATTAACTCGTCTTGTCCGACCGGTTCGACTTTTGAACCTTGCATTATTTTTTTCTTTTTTCTTTTTTTTTTCTCTTTCTTTTTTCCGATGCACTCGGCGATCCGCCGTTTTTCGCGAACAACGAACCCTGGCTGGCAGACGATGAAAATAAGGAAGTAAACGAAAAGGAACGAGAATCTACGAGTGCGTTATATTTTTATTAAAACGGAGAAACACGTTAGCGAATAAATTATCATCGTGATAATATACCTTGAACCTCCGATATTTTTATACGATTACGAAGAACAAACTGAAGTAAATATTTTTTTTTTTTATTTTCGAATAGTTTAACACGTTTGGCCGCTAACTCTGGCTGCTGGCTTTAGCTTTATGAAAAATCGTCGACCTATCGTCGCGGCATGCGGAAAATTCGCGTTTCCCAATCTTCTTTTTTTTCCGTGCAAATTTTCCCGCTTTCTTAACCCGTGCTCCTGCGGCTGCAGGAATGCCGTTTTCATATTTCGTTGCCTCAGTTCCGCCGCGATCTTTAAAGGCCAGAGGGTGCTAAAAGGTTGGATGGTTCGATTATAGCCGCTGGCTGTAGGGGAACGAAGAAATTCTTGAGGGGTAAATATAGGTTTGCACGTACATATACATGTACGTATAACGTGGGGCTAAAAGCAATGCAGAGGTAAGCGAGTGAAAACGTTTGGGAAAATTTTTCGACAAATTCAATATCGCTTCATAAGTCAGACGACGATTTTCAGCTCCGCATTTTTTCGCACTTTGGCCCGCATTCGCTTCCGGGAACATTCACGGAATTTTGTTTATCGGAAAAAGTCAGTGAATCGTAACGGACCGTATGGATTTTTATAAAACTTCACCTATGCTTTGTAAATTCAGTCAAGCTAACTCACGGAAATGGTATTGTTCAATTTCTAATAATTTGTGTTTGACAAAACAAAGGTTTTTTCTTTTTTTTTTTTCTTTTTTTTCTTCCTCTTCAAATACAAATTTATACATTCAAGGTGCACAACTTCTGGATCTTTTTGTTATAATAACTGCTCAACGTTACCTGATAAGTTTCGTGGGAAATCGCGAGGTAATTCTGAATCTTTCGACGAGAAAAGTCAGGGAACTTTGTCTGTGCAAAATTGTCGCCACCCTGGACAAGTAGAAAATTAATCTTCTTCACGGGTCGTCGAAAATTCCAGGCCTGTAGCACGTTCACCAAATTTTCCCGAACTTGTCCGTCACTTTTGGTATTCCCACATGTTTGTTCGCATATGTATGTATACGTATATTTGCATGTAACACGACGTTTGTTTACCACAAACTTGCCGTTCTATTGTATAACGTGATATTTCAGCAACTCACTTTTCTCACCTCCGTATTCATTTGATTTTCGTTTTCTCTGTTTCAGGTAAGTTTTCACCTCCGTCGTGTTCTTGGTAAAATCGTTTCCCTGCAATTTTTGCGAATGTTTACTACAAGGGAGGCGGTAGGGTAAGTTTATCCTTCAACGTTACGTCGATATGCATACGATTATGCACACGTATATACATGTATATAAAAGTTTTCGAAATTCGTTCTCAACTCGTTTTCCGCTCCGCGTATACGGTTTATTGGTTTTTCCAACACCGAATGAATGCTATATAACCAACGGTACGATACGAGTTATTCCGTGAGAGGGGGGAGCGAAGTTTTCTCGACAGTGAACCATCGCGCAATCGCTAACTTTCACCGCGAACCATTATAGTGTAGCCATACAGTCAGACCACTCGTCCGGTCACTTCAAACTTTCTTAATTACCTTATTTATTCTCTCGAGAGGATCATTTCACGGAAATTAGTCGTCTTGTCGTCTATAATTAACAACCCTGGAGGCGCCACGCTTGTATCCTCAATTAACGAAGCCTGAAGAGACGGGAGAAAGAACAAATGGGAGCAATGGGCAGGAATCTGTTTGTATAAGACGGAAAATTTGGTTTGAAAAATAAAGCAACGTGTTGTTGATTTCCTAGAACAGACAAACGGACATTGTACGATTCTTTCCTACGTTGTAACGTAATTGAGTATTTATCAGAAACTTATTTAATTTCTAGTTTTTCCCATAAAACGCATACTCGAGTATGAGACGGATTATATGAATGTATGAAATACCACGCGGTATAATTCACTCGCGAAGTGGGACACCCGGTGGGCAAAATTGCATCACCAGCAGCAGCAGCAGCCGTTTTATTATATATATATATATGTATATAAAACATAAAATTTGCACCCGCATATTCGCAACCCCTAGATCCCCGTATATTTCTTCATTACCGTTGCACCAGTCAAAGCGCATTATATACCCGCACAATTTCCGCTCTTCGGAAATAGCTGGACGGTTAACGTGGAAAAGTTTGCGTCAGTACCCGGCAGCAGGAAAACTGTGAAAAATTGAAAATTATCAACAAAATTGGTCAGGTTTGAGTAAATGTTCAACTACGTATGAATAAATATGATAGAAGCGCGTAAATTTAATCGAACAAGTTCAAATGTAGGTATTATTAATTTTGATGTAAAACCTGTGACAAAATTGTCACCTCGTACAAAATCAGGGATTCGTCGTGAAACTGTAATTGCAGGCGCGTCTAAAACGAGTAATTTTTTCCAACACCGCCACTTTCCACGAATGGTTAATGAGGCGAATGGTTTGCACCGAGTTGGTAAAATCGGGTGAGTTATTACGAATACTTTCGATAGGTAATTTCATCGGGAAAGTACGACGCTGCGGGGGTAAATCGGCCGGTTTCCTCATCGCAAATCTGATATTGATCACATTAATATTGTGGTCCGTACAACGCTTGTAAACGAATGTGCCTTGAATTCATTCCGCTTGATAAACGTCTGCGTGTTTAAGTATAATGTATCGTTGATTAGCAATTACGGAATACTCCTAAATATTACCTACCTTAGAAACGCGGCTAGGTGGAACGGTGTGACCCAAGTGACAAGTTCGTATACTTTAATTAAAAAAAAAAAACATTGATAAAAAATACGTTACATATTTTTATCAATTTGCTGTAACCAATTTATCCGAATTCGTCACGGAAAATTATAAAATTTTTGTCTGGAAAACCTGGAAAAGTCGGAGAATTTCGTGATGGGGATTTAGTGGCCACCTTGAAGTAACCACAACGATTATAACATAAGTCAAAGTAATGTTAAGCGCTTCAAATCTTTTTGTCAACTTTCCCATTTTCTCCACAAATAGCTCCTAATTAACATAATTATAAATTCTAATCATGCACCTTTTAAATAGTTATAACAGACTCATCTAGCAATGATCCCAGCGAATTTTCGAGAAGATGACTTTGAATATATTTTCATTAAAATTGAAAGTTGGAATTAGCCACCTTCGTGATTTTGTACCATATAACTGAATTACGAACTACGCAAGCGAATCAAATCGTAAATCAGGCGAGTTTTTTATTTATTTTTTTTCTTTTCTTTATCATCCGATGCCGGTTTATGATTTGATTAAATAATATGCGTGTACGGTGTGTATTCAAATTATATACACTTTATTGTTCACTTTATTACTACACTTCGTTTCGTGTTACAAAACTTGAAATGAGAATAATAATTTTGGCGCTTTCGTAGCTGACACGCGTGCACGACGAGTTTCATCCCTCCGAATTGGCATTATTTATATCATAACATGTAACTATCTCGTCTCCTTCTCTTTCTCCTCCTCCTCCTCCTTCTCCTTCAAGACCGTCAGACAGGGAGCTTTTACGTCTCGCCCTTACGGATTCTATCGGGGATATTATTTGAATAGCTAATCATGCTGGAAAATTACCCATTTCTAGAATATTTTCATCTCGACTCGGTTCGCCGCCAGTAAGTTTCATAAAAAGAAACATCCGAAAATAGCTCGAATACAAATATTTCGGCGAAGAAAGAAAATTGCTTTCGAGACGTCTTCATACAGCTTGCTTTTTTCCAAGTCTGAGAAATATGTATGCAGTGGGTGAATTTTTCATACGAAGCCGGTCGACGAATCAAAGGATCAATACTCTACGCTTATTTATTTCATTACGAGATAGTCGAGTAGTCGGAATTTATCAAATTGTCGGATTCGGAGATTTTCGTAAATATGCATGAAAAAAATACTGATATTGTAAACTAGAGGCTAAATGAAACACTTTCAGATGGTTGAAAAATCTAGTAGTATTCGATCGATTTCACTCCGTGACGGCTTATTACTCTTTGAGAAGACTGTTACAATCTCTCTACAATCTTACAATGAGAAACTTTTTTTTTAATACTCCTTGTCGCGCTGATGTCAATAAGTATTCAATTTTTTGGAATTGATCTTGATCAATAAAATAATGATAATAATAATAATAATAAATTTAAATTTAAAAAAAAAGAATATAGCAATATCAAATTTATCATCGACGAAATGCAAATTTTACTAGATTCATGAAAAATAATGTTCCCCACAGAATAAGCCATCGTGGAATGAGATTGAACAAATCTCCTAGATTTCGAAGAATTTCAACATAATTTCAAACGAATTCTCAGCTTTCCGTTACAATTTTAATATTTTATTATATTTAATTTCAACGAATATATTCACGGTATTGTGTATCATCGCGAAATTTCGAAAAACCGGGTGAGAAATTTTTTCGCCTCGGTAAGAATCTAGGAAATGGATATGAAATCGTGTCGAGTTCGGGGCCCGAGGTTGTTTATTCAACTCCGACGGGGAGTGAGAGGTACGATTCAACCTTATATACCTTTAGAAAGGTGCAGGAGAAGAGCCGGGCAGAAACTCCGGTGATTTGTGAGCGCCTTGTGTTTGGGTGAATGTCTTATTACGTATAACTGATGCCACCAGCAGACTAGAGATAGACGAGCCAACGTTTTTGTTGAAGAACCGACTGACTGATACCTTCCGCCGCATCTTTCCGCTCTTCTGTTCACCGACCGGAAAATTGTTTCACTTTCCTATTATCGTCGCGCTCATTCTCTCGAGGCATAAAACAAACGCCCGGAAGAATGGCTCACTATTTCAAAATTCGCACAAAAGATACTTGACGTGACTCCTGCGATGCTGACAAAATCGGAATTAATTTGAAAAAAAAACAAGATTAGTAAAAAAAAAAAAAAAAAAGAAAGAAAAAAATACAACAACTTCGTCGTCGTCCGATCATCCGATAGTAACGAGTAAGCAACTGTGCAGCTGTAAATTAATTTTAAATATCACAAGAGTTGCTTGAAGCCGACTTTTAGTAGCTACGAATTGTTAATGTTAGGTACGGTACGTTATGGTACAGGAGAGCGTTATAACAAGCAACGTCTGGCCAATTTATTTTACTGCAACTGTTTTACTACATTTCAATAGCGTGTTACATGCGTTTTGTAATTATTTCTTGCAGCCTTGCGTATATAACAACTGTGCAATGTAATAAATCTTAAAATCGTACAAGAAATTCACTAAGCAAATCGCCCTCCGTCGATGCGTGTAATAAGAAGGAAAAGTACACGTAAGAAACTTTTTACCATTAGTTTTATGTTACCCCAAAGCGTGCGCGTTTGTATAACTCCTCGAAGAATCCATAAAATTTACTCCGCGGTACAAATAACATACTTTCAATGAATTCGCTGCGTATTACCAACAATTCTTATTGTTGTTGTTATTTCATTATAGTTGCATACACAATTATTGATAGGAAGCAAGGTTTATTTTTTTCTTGCTTTCTCACGGAAATCGGGGATTTATTAACTGCAGATCCGTGCAGCAGGCGGTACGCTTTAAATTAACGATAATAACTTGTAATATGTACGACTTGAGTTGTATAAGCAGAGTTTGGACACCGTTGATACATGGTTCCTATTGTACCACGCGTCCCTTTCGGTTCGAATATTGTTTCAAATTTGGTTAACTAACTCTGTTTAGAAGACCGGATGCGTTAGAGAATATTCTGGTGATAAATTCCGACCGTGTTTCATTCGGTTGTTCGGGTCGTCTTGTACGCATGTCACGTGATTCTGCAGGACGATGGCGCTTGTGTTACCATTTTCCTTCGTCACCCATGAGAACGAAATTGAAAAAAAGAAGAAAAAAGAAAATGATGCACAAATAATCGAAGTCACTTATCGTTCAATAACTGTGCAAAGTGCGGAAAGTACGAGAAATAAATTCACCTTATCCAAAGACAACAATTTCGGGTTTAATAACACCGTAAGGTTTTTTTCTTTCCCCTCCATCCCGGTCCCTCATTTTCCCTCCTTCAATTCTCTGTTCGTATTTATTATACTGTACAGTAGGCGTTGTTATTTTTGCCGAAAATCGCGATCTTAACGCATGATGATATTTTCTTGCGTGGGCGGTAAATGAGACAATTTCAGCTTTTACATCTTTATCTTTTTCTTTCGTTGTTGTTGTTTTTCTTTCTTTTTTTTTTTTTTTGTATTTTTTTTTTCTCTACCTCCGTTGTTGTTGTCTTATTATTCTTCGCCGCGACTTCCGAGCTTCGGATTCGACGTCGTTTAGGGAGAGGCGATGTCTTGAATATTTTTCCTCCGGCTTTATAGCATTTCCGCAATTTCTCCAATGTCGTTGCTCTCCTCTGAACATCACCGATTTTTTCGCTGAGCGTCGCGGTGATGTAACCCGAAACTTCTGATCGGTACTGCCAAGTAAACAAATAAATAGATGAATAAATGAATAAATAAACTCGTTCGTGCAACGCCGAGGAGAAGGGCGAGGGAGGGGGAGGGGGGGGGGGTCAGATTATAACGTATACGCTGAAAATTGAGAGTCGAAAACCGTATCGGGAAGAAGAATAAACGAAAAAAGAGGTTGTATATCTACTGTATGTACCGAATAAAAACCCCCATAAAAAAAAGGACTTCTTCAACACAACCAATCAATCAAACTGAGGAATCGGTATAAAGCGAATTGACGTGTTAACGAAGTTCTAATCATTCCTCTTTTCATCTTTATGTCACATTTCATTTTTCACTGATTTCTCATGTACACTTCTCGCAGGGCGAGAATTTTATTCCTTGATTCCTTGTTTACGGGGAAGATCGTTTCAGTCCAATTTCTACTCTTTGAAACAGTTTTTAGTGCGGCTTACGAACGACGTGCTCAACTGCTGCGCAATATGCGAAAGGTTAACGTCGTTTGACGGAGTTGTCATTTTTCCCCCGTTAATCCACGAGCATCCAATTATTCGTCACGACGGATTGCGGACGTCAAAGGTTACCGGAGAGACGCATCGCGTGAAATCAGACTGGGTTAAAGTTCAGAAGTTCGCTCGTTCGGAAGAAGAAATCCTGACAAGATTAGCCCCGTAAACTCCCGACCAATAAATGGATTTTTCACTCATCTTTCCAAATACTCGAAAGTCCGCAGGGATTAAGGATGAAAACGTACAGGAAGAACCTCGGATCGTTGTGAACTTTTTTTTCTCAAATATTTCACCTCAGTCTGAAAGAAATTTCTATTGTCCACGATTGTTTAAAAATTTCAGTAAAATGGTGTAAATATTGTCGGAGTTGCAAGAAATTGTGAAATAATAGTAACTATTTCGTGAGATTACAGTTATCATTGTAGTAAATTTTCTGGTTGTTACTGTATTTTTTAAAATCAATTGACGTTAAATTATTGCAATAGTTACGAAGAGAATATAGTAAAGTGATCGTAAGGGACGAAAAAGTATAGCAATGCGTATCAGATATTATATTTACGTCTAACTTTATAAAACTCACTGTTCATATTCGAAGGAGTGCTGTATTTTTGGTAGATTTTGGCAAGAAATTAAAACAGCTAAGGACTGTAGAGTAACCGCCATTTAAAAAATTTTTCTCGTTCCACCGTGATGGTGTAAGTTATAGAAAATAGGAGACGATGCTGTATTATGCTGGAAGTTTATTCGTGTCACCAATTTTTCCCTGCCTCGAAATTTTTAAATTGTCCACTCGACGTGTACGGAATCGAGGGTCGTTTTCCGTCCCGGAATAAAGCGCGCCGAGTTGAATTTCCGTCGAAATACGGGCTGCGTCGAAAAGTTACATCTATGTTTTTTGTCAGATAGGTTGCACCTATCCTCGAAACATAATTTACACCATTTTATACCTGTGTGTTTTCACCCTTCGCCCCGTCGAAAAAAAAAAAACACGTCATAGTCGTCGACAACGACAAAGGGCGAGGGTTCGGTCCTGCCGGGGAAAAAGTGTGTCGAAAGGGGATAAAGAGTGGTTAATATCTGTCCCAACGATAAAGAAATTGCTGATAAATTTCCACCGTGTACTTTGGCCTAGCGCCGAAGGCACCTCGTAAATTTACCCATGAGAGAGGGGGTTGAGTCCGAACTTGAACACTTTTCACCGCGTGTCTAAATCATCCGTTGAACATAACTCGAACACGCGCAAGTTGTAACGACGTCGTGATTTAACGCGGGCTTAAACCACCCCTCCTGTAAAACGTGCCTAGTGTTACACTTACACGTGTAGTACGCATTATTTAAACCCTAATTGTAAGTTCTTCCTCACCCTCGATCTGATCTATAACCTACGTATTTTGGATACAGTTCTCCGGGGAATTTAAATTCAACACGCATAACCACCGCGCTTCGTGATCCTGGATAATATCGTCTGGAGAATGATGTAACAGGGTTTTTGGTGGGTAAATGAACTGCCAGCTGTCAGGCGACAAGCTCGAAGTATTAAGTTCCGCAAGGTTATATATTATGGAAAAGGTACAAGCGAGGCGTGTGCTTTTGGATTAAACTGCAGGTGCCGGCTGTGTAATGCAAGGTGCGATACGGTTATACCTTACTTGCGCGTAATCGCACAGATGTGTCAGGGTACATCGGAGTCTGATGTTGTATTCGTTTGTGCTTTCGCTGATACCGCAACGTATAACGAATCGAAAAAGAAAAACTAATATCTTTCACGATCGAATAACATCCGCCGATCGATCTCACGTTGTCGAACAAATAAAACATACCGTATATTAAGCTTTTTATCACCTGTCGATGATTTTTTGGCAAAAGGTTTTCATCAATTTTATGAATTTTAACGGACTGAGGTGAGAGAACAATTTATAAAGCTTGGAAGTGAAACTTTTCAACGAGTACGCGAAATTTGCTAATTCATAGTAATTTTCTCCTAGATCTTGGAATATTCATCTTCCACGTACTCTGTAGGCAGCAGAAGATCTACGATCTTTATACGCGTATGATCTTTAAAATTATGCACCCTCTTGCAAAGATATTCACCGGTAAATAGTACGAAGAAGAAGAAAATGAAACAAGAAAAGATGTAATGTAAACAGACCCGCAAAACCGCATGCTCGAAGTGTGGTTCTGGACTCAAGTTTCTCTCCCTCTCTCTCTCTCTCTCTCTCTCTTTTTGTCTCTCTCCGACGTTTTTACCCTGCAAAATAACGTAATCCCCCCTTCCCCAACCCCCCAACGGGGGCGGGATTTATCGTTTGTATAAATAGCGGTAATATCCGGACGCGGTTTTCTTCCTTCCCAACAACGGTTAAATGTTGCATTTTTATTCGACCGGAGATTTCTGGCGAAAATTTTGGACCATCGTTACGAATCCGTTGCGCGCTACTTTGCTAATGTAATTATTCTTTCGGAATAATCGTCCATTATCGGGGTGGCCGGGTTGGATGTTGCGATATAAATGAGGAGTCAGTGCTTTAATCCGTGAGACAAATTAGTGTAATACGTTAGCCGACATCAGACCGGCGAGGCCGGTGTTTTAGCCGAAAATCTAATGGAAAGGGTGAGAGAAGAAGGCTCCGGATAAACGAAGGGTCTGCTCTCCCCAAGGGAGCGGCTCGGAATTACAGTTACCGTAACCGAGTGAAGATATCATTTGTGAAAACGCTAAAATATCCCGGGAGCCCTTCGAGAGGTTTGCTTGAGAAAATTTTACCAAATTGCACAACGAAGGGGAAGGGAAACCGTTTCTCGCCTTTGAATTTCAGAGAACACCGTGAGGACGTTACGGGGTTTTTACAAATCGAACAGATATTCGATCAGCAGATCGAATCACACGCGGATAGACTCGGGCATATTTCTTTGAAAAATGCTTGAAAACTCGAATAGGGATTTGCTTGGAAATTCAAAACCACTTGCCGATCTGATCTGATCTCTCGTTACAAAAATGTGTCTGGATAAAATTGCCTACATAAATTAGAAAGCTGCTGCTGCAGGTGTCATCAAAGAATTCCGTTGTTCCTCTTCGAAAAGACTTGTCAGCTTTTGTTGGGTGCTGATTAATCTTTCGGAAATTATTTCCTCCTTAAAGTCAGGAAGTGCGTGTATATATATATATAATAATATGCTGTTAGATATCGTTTGCACCTGCTATTATTACATCGGCACTCGTTATCGTCCTCGTTGTTTGTCAACGTTGCAAAGTGTTTTAAATGACAAAACTTTTCTCATCTGCTCTATCGCTAGAATTTTCTCGGATCCGGGGGCGTGATTCGCAAGCAATTTAGCCGTCTGTATCGCGCTAAATGTCCGACTCTGTTACTTCTCTAAACTATAAAAACAAGAAAACAAAGGGAATCGAATGAATGTTCGGTAAGAAGATTCCGCATACTATCGAACTGCAATCACACCGTCGATCGGTTTCAGAATTCCGTCGTCTTCTAACACGGTTTTAATTGTTCCCCGTCAACTTTCGAACGTTGAGTTTAAAACATCCTCCTCCCCTGTAGGTATACCAATGCCTGTAGTTTGTTTCGCATTAATTCGAACTGCCGTGAACAGGGAATCGTTAATTAGAAACTCTGTCTACACTCTCTGAAAATGACTTGCCGTGTTTGACCGCAGGATTGGGACTCCGTACAAGCGTGGCGGTGTTCAGGGAACGTTTCTATACTCGCCGTGGCTGCTACGTAGAGACTGTTACAATTTACCGCATTAATTAGGGCGTCAAAGGACCCTGTCAGGATCGGTTGGGACTTGGACGCGAAACTCGGTGGGGAAAACGGACGATCGATGGCCGATGATTTTCTCGATGCGATTGCGTCGAGTTCGACGTTCTCGGTCTGTGTAACGTTTGTTGTGCGCCCGGTCGAACAGTTGCATTGCTGTTTGACCGTAGCTTTGAATCTATCGACTTGGCCTCCGGATTCGAAATTCACTCGGGTTCGTCTATCCCGCAAACTCGGATATTCGGTCCAATTTATTCTCGATCGGTGAACGTCTTCGGACTCATTTTACGCGGACGGTGTATATCGGACTCTGTCTTAACAGCGGGCATTATTACGCTGCTGGCAACGCTCTGCCGCTCCTTTCACAAATTGATAATGGCACTGGTTGTGAATCGGGCGCGGAGTGTAATAAACGAAAATTGCAAGCTCACTCATTGTTGGAATTAGGCGCCGCCGGTTGCCAGAGACGAGGGTGCAGGCACCCGGAGTCTAATATCTACTTCGTCCGACTCGGGGGTGTGGGAAAAAGGCAATCGACAAAAATGAAGCACTTGAAATGAATCCCAAAGTAAGGCCTGCAACCGCCTCCGTTAACAATTTCCCTGATTTCTTTTTTCCACCTCCTCCTCTCGTCCCACTTCACTTCTTCTTATTCCTCTTCCTCCACTGTGCTCGTGTGTTTTCATTAGCAGCTGGCTACTTGACGAGGAACTTGATATTCCATCGTGCTAGAAATGTTTTTTATCCTTGTGTTTCTCTTTCGACTTTTCCTCCATTGTCGTTTTTTATCGGAATTTTACCGGGCATATCGCCACACCGTGTTTCAATTTCTCATGTCACACTGTGACGGGGGCGTGCTTATTTTTCTCCTATCGGTAAAAAACGTATTGATATTGCTATCGGAAGTAACGGAGAAAGACCAAAGAGCAAGCTTTGATCTCCCTCGTAGGAAAATCTCACCAAGCCATCCAATCCTCGCTTCGTATATTTCACGTGCCGTGCTTACACCCGAGTTTCCATTTATTCCTCATCTATATTTATATACATTTTTATTTATTTATATTCTTCATTATTTATTTACCCACTTCTCTCTTCCGCAACGTGAATATTCGTCGTTCGTTCCACAATCGGTAGCTTCGTCTCTCTCTCAGCGGAAATTCAACGTCTGTAGAAAGTTTCCGGTGCACGGTTTAATCTTCACAAGGTTATCGTATTTTCATTCTTGTTTCATTTCACCTGCGCAAGGTGTATCTATATATATATACACACACACACATATGTGTGTGCTTGACCCACGTGTCGGCTGTATATATACTATTCCCTGTATCTTACCGCGGTGCACGTAACGCCAATTACAGGGTAAAACTTTTTTCCGTAGTTAGTCCGGGCAGTGTATCCAATTTGTAGCCAACAGATTGCTACCCCACTAAACAGCGAAACGAGTTCCGTAGGAAGTGAGCGTAACTCGCCGAGGAATGGACTGCAATCTGTTACTTGAAATTGTAAAAAAAAAGATAAAAAGAAGAAGAAAGAGAGAGAGAGAGAAAAAAAATATATACATACCTCTCGACAAATTAGTTGAAGATGCGTGTATGTATATTTTTTGGTTTCTTTTCTTAAAAAATTTTTATCCACCAACGCCGTAGAGTATAATAGTTACTTGTGCCACTGTTGAAATACGTAATATAACAATTAATCTTTGATTTGCAATTTCACAAAATAATTGTTTCCGATTACGAGAATTGAATTTCCCCGCGGCTTATTCGCTACATTGCAACTAGCACTCTGAGTTGAAACAAATTTCTTCAATAATTTTTCTTTTTTCCAATTTCACAGCGGGCAGTTTTCTTGCACAATTTTCTTTCCCTCAATCGAAAAGCAGCAAATGTACAAGATGAAGAGTAGATCGTTAGAAATTCCGTAACGTTTCGAATTACGTAACGGCAGAGTTCAAAAGACTACGGCTGCTTTTTCACGGACGATGGATCGGGACGCTTAGATACATCTTATTTTCGGTGAGCAACCGGAGGGGAAAAATATAGGTTCAATTTAGCGGGTATGTGTCTCGACTGCAGACAAGACTAGGTTTGCCCGGCGATATCGTTGGAATATTCGACAATGCCGGTGGATATGTGACGTGATTCGAAGTCTGATTCGAACGATGTGGCCAGGCATGTGCGGCTCTTCCTGCTGCTTCTCTCCTCAAGGATAGCTAATATCCGATGATCCTGGAACCGGTCCAACGTCCGGTATCTTTCGCCTTTCTAGCCGGAACTCGAAACGGGAAAATTTATAACAAGCTGAACATCGCGCAATGTCGCACGACGAAGTCACGACTAATTCGGACATCGAGTGTTCCTTGCGACCTTTCTCTAATTTCCATCTTATTTCCGTTCCGGGACGACGTCCGAGAGAATTTGTCACGACGGGATGTGATATTCGCCACGGGTAACAAGTCACGACTACTTTTACTTCCTGAATAAAGACTACCGACTCGCAACTTTATAGCAATAGGAGGGCCATTCGAAATAGGTAACATAAACGTCGAGTCAAAGAAATTAAATATAAATAATAAATTCTGCTTGTCGAGATTTTTAGACCGTCCGTTGTAAAGAGGAATCCGTCGTTGGTTCGCGAACGCGTATTTTATCTACGACGACTGCTGGATCAGTGAAGGGAGAGGCGAAACGGATGATTTCACTTTTTGTAAATATATAAAAAAGGTAAGATTGAAAAACTCGCGACTTGCAATAGCCACATTTTACCGTAAACCTGATCCTTTTACCCGTTTCTCGTCTTCTTCTTCGTCCTCGTCGTCGCGTATCCATCGGCTAGGAAGAAGCGATCATTTTACGGGATCAATTGGGATCTCCTTTCACGGAAGGTCGGCTCTACTCAATTCCGATGCGACGCTCAAGTTATTCGGCGTCGCGTCTCTCCCCAGGACGACGGTATATTGGCATGATTGCACGACGAGGCATTGCTGCGCCGATGTGACGTTGCCGGTGCTTTTCCTCGATGGCAGCAAATACGCCGACGACGCTACGTGTAAACCCCGTTGCCCTGCGCGGACTACGGGAACTTGGCAAATTGATGAAAATTAATGAGCCGCACCGACGAGATGAATCTCTTCTCAAACAAAGTAGATTCCTTTTATTCCCTCTCGGCCAATTCCGCTGATAGGAACTTCGGTTATACCGAATTTAAACTTCTCGTCATTCGGTGGAGAACTTTTTCAGTCCCGCATTCGTTGAATTCGATCCTTTTTCCTCCTTCTTTTCTCCCTTCTATTGTTGGTAGGTATTTCATTATTTTTTTCCCCACGTCGCCGCTCCGCGATGCGATTAAAAACAGTTCAAGAGAATATCCTCGCGGAAAATATCCTCTACTTGAGCGTAAATTCGCATCCCCAACTCGTAGATAATTCTTAATTGTAGCAAGAAAAAAGTTGGGGATGCTAATTTGTATCCAAGTTGAAGTTTTTTTTTTCCGTGAAAGCGCAATTAGAAACGGAGGATGCTACGTGCTGCACTTTGTTTTTCTTTTTCTTTTTTAACGTTTTTTTGCCAAATAGCAATTTCACAAGGTAGTCGAATTCAGGGTTATTTGACCACGGTACTAATTATCGTCGGCAGGGTGCACGGTTATATTATAATGCAGAGCGAGCGAACGTTTGACGTTGATAAAGGCATTCATTGACGCTGCAGGTAATCTCATCTCTTCTGAATAATCTGACCGAAACTCAATTTCCGTTTCGCCTCGCCCGTCAATATATCTGTATATACATCCACGGACCATGGCTATACGTGTATGGAAGTATACAGTCGCTACACTCGCTCGGGATCCGAGCAAAGGCCTAAAGCAATCTGAATAACAGCTTCGTGGGCGGACAGTTGACGTGAGTTAGATACGCGCCATTCCGACCTTAGTGCAAGGTGTTTGTGGCTACGAATCCGACACGGGATTAACACGTGGGTAAATGCTTGATCATTGTGTCATTGAGGAGAGAGAAATAGAAAGAAAGAGAGAGGAGAATAAACGAAAACTTTTGGAAAGTGATTGAAAAACGCGGAAAACCCGGCACTGTGTAGTAATGTTGTACGATTGTCATTGCGCGTAAGAGATCTTGAAATGATTCGATACCCAGGGTTTTGTGGACTATTAAATTTCGTCCTTTTCAAATTTTAAAGAGGATGATATATCGTTATTGTGCAATGAAGCGATGTATCGGTAATTATGGAAGATTCGTTTAGGATAGACGTGCTCTCTCCGAACGTTCGCCGGGTCGTCGAGCGTGATGTTTGTTGGCAGGTGAAGAGGAACGATCAAACTCTCCTCGTTGGCGCGAACAATTTAAAAGTTGCGGTAACGAGCTTGATTTTTCAATTATTTCCGCCAATTTTTTTTTTTTTTTTTTTTATTTTTTTTTTTTTATTTTTTACCGAACGCCAGGTTTTATCATCACTCTTGGCATTAATCGAGACTCAGCATTGTTCCCAATCCCTATAATCCCCCTTCTCCTTCTCTTTCCTGTTTTCCAGCCGAAGCCGAGGCTCGAGTTTTTCTTGACGGCACGGTCGAATTTTCTTCTCCCACCGCGGAAAAGCTAACCGGAAAACCACGGAGACCGACTAGTCGCCATACCAGCTATACTCATGGTATCGCTATTATTTCGTGCTCCTTTGTTACTCTTGAAAAGAATCATTATTCCGGCGTGTTATTGGCGTAGCAGCCGTACTTCCTGAGGGCTGGCAACAACTGTGATCATCGCCGTCTCTCCGCTGTACGAGTTGAAAGAAGGGAGGAGGGGGGCAAAAAAAAAAAAAAAAAGAAAAGAAAAGAACGAAGAGGAAGAAGTGGAAAAAAAAAGAAACACCGGAAGGAAAAAAGGAAAGCTGCTTTTCATACCGTCGTGATTACCTTTCACGCAGCTTTTGCTGCTATATACGTAGCGTAAAAAGAAGCTGGTGTATACGTGTCTTTTCTGCTCATTCCGCTCGTTATTTTCGGTCTTTAAATCTTGCTAGCCAAAAAAAAAACGCCCCCCCCCCCCCCACACCTCCGACCTTCGCAATTTTGCCGTCTGTGAAACGCTGATCTTTTCGTTATTATCCGTGTCCTTGAAAAAGTTGATTCTGTACCGTTTAAATTTGCCAATTTTTGCAACTCGACATCGAAAGGTTGTGGACCTAATTTTTACGACAAAGTTGGGTTATATTTCACTCCGCGGATGATGTTGCTGCCTATGACGCTGTCTAAACTTTCACACTCGAATCCTGGCGGGCTGAGTTTTTCCAATTTGTAACACCCGTGCTTCGCGAGTTTTTCCCGACTTTTACTCCGTCTTGGAATCCAATCGAACCTTGGCCATAAAACACCGGGGCGATGGGACGTTACGCGATAATTGGGGTCAAGGTGCGAAGCAACGAAGACTCGAACGGTCGTCGAAATTACTAAGGCGAATGTTTTCGTGACCGGAAAATATATCGAAACGAATCCTCGTCCGCTGTTCGTCTTCTCTTTCTACGCCTACATCTTGTACTCAAAATTGCATTTCGCGGGACGAACTTGTTCGACAGTTTTGTTCAAGTTCGAAACCGGAGGATGAGCGAGGCGTATCGATGTGTGTGGGAGAGTCGAGGAAAGGCGAGGTTTAGTGCGTTATGTTTGAGGGGGACTTTTAAATGTGGGTACGGATTTCGGTGAATCCAATCTCGTCTTTTCCTCCTATAACTCCTAGAGAAGTTCAGTTTTGTCGGAGACTTGGAGTTTCCCGTACTTTGCCTCGAGACTTTGACGTCAAGAACTACTAAAAGTTATCCTCTCATCCCTTTTGCCACACAGGGTTTATCCAGCCGCGGTTAGATTTTGCAGGCGTCGCCGCTTCACTAATCCTCGAAGTTACAGAAATTTCTACCAAGTTTGATCACCGTCAACGAGGACGAATCGATTACCGTTACCATCTTACGAAGATATTATCGCTCGAGATTCATTATTCAACCGTCCTCTGTCTTCCTCTATCGTCCTCTGTCGTCGTTCGGACTAATTAACCGTATCAGAGGAGGAGGAAATCTTTACCAGACACTCAATCTCGTTACCGTGATTCGATCGTTCTACGAGTAACCGCGTAAAGAGGTCGAACGGAAATACTTTGTCTTTAATATTTCAATGAGAAGAGTCGCACGCGCAAAACAGTTTCGTGCATTTAGTAAGATAAATTTGGAACTGCGTCCCGAACGTCAAACGGACACGTTCCTCCTCATCCAGGGTTTCGAGGGTCTCTCTGTCGAATGGGTAAATATCCCGGACGGACTATTTTTCTCGCGGACAATGCACCACGGAGAAAAATTCAGCGTACCCAGACGTTGACGAATGACTGTATCTACGTATACTATTCCTGCGGAAGTCTGGCTTGTGAATTGTTGATGGGCGCGAATTTATTCTCGCTCACATTCCGTACTGCACAGCCAGTTTATTCGGAAACTGGTTTAAATATTTCGGGAACGTTTTATGTTGGCTAGAATTTTTTTGAATAATTCAGTAGCCTGCAATCAACGATGTCTCGTTATCGTATTTGTGTCAATTTTAGTGACAAACCTTGTCGCTCGGTCGGTTGAATTTCCACCTTTCAAACGTGTGATAGCAGGTACCTGATCCATATTTCGCCTCAACGAAGAACCGCCCAGACGCTGGAACCGAAGCTTGCAACGCGGCGGAGAACCTTTAATAATTGAAGGTCTTCTCCGCGAACTATCAGTGATTGATGCTCGGGTGACATACGGCGCTGCAAGTTATGCCCGAGGTTAGTTTCTCGTGGAAATTAAATTTCCAAGTTTCCGCCGAGCACCGCGAAACTCGATAAGTTATCGCAGATTGAATTACACGTTACCCATCGATACCGCGCTAAGTAAGTGACCACGGTTATGGTCTGGAATTGGAAGTTCTCTCTGCCGGTACCCCGGGATGAAGAAGAAGAAGAAGAAGAAGAAGAAGAAGAAGAAGAAGAAGAAGAAGAAGAAGAAGAAGAGATGGAGATTCGACCGCAGCTTCTTGTCCGAGGTAAGACGTAGAAACATGGTCGGTTTGCTTGTAAGAATACCGTCAGCTGTCCCGAAACAACCAGGCTTGCGGCATCTTGAGTGGAAGAAGACGGGATGTAATGGGCGTGCAGGTCCCCGTGCCGTGAAACTAGCACTCTGCGGAATGACGACGGGCTGCACTGACGGAGCTCCGGAAAAGGAGGAAAAAGATATTGGGAAAAGAAAAACGAGTAAGCGCCCGAGGCTTCGTGGCGAACGGTGGAATAAGGAGGAGGAACCTTGTAATTCCTGGACTCATTCCGGTCGAGGAATATTCCGGAAAGGTCGAGGACCCTCGGTTCCAACGTTGCTTGTTACTCTACCCGAATTTGCATTCGGAATCTTGATTCTTGTTATAACCAGCGAGGCGGTTCGCCGGGCAGACAGGGTAAATACGGATCGATCTTCATCGTCTTTTAGTATACCGATTGTTGCTAATCTTCGATCCAATTCCGGCCATGTTCATCGCCTGCTATCGGAGATTACGTCCAGAAGCTGTAGAGAGACGCTTTCGATCTACGCGAAGAATAATTTTCAAACAATGAACCGTGTCGCGTGGAACTTTTCTTTTTTCTTTTTTTCCTCAATGCTGTCTCAAATTTGGATTATGTTATTGATTGATACAAGATCGTATAAGGGTTGCCAAACAAATTGTACAGTGACCATAAACGGCGCATGAATTGACAACCTTTATCTGTGCTTTGGACTTGCCCAATAATTGCGGTAGAGTTTTGCAAAATTTTTATACTCACGACGACATTCTTAATGGCTTATCCAGACCTTGAATCAAGGAAGTAACAGGGCAGCGTACAAACGCTTCGTGCGGGGTAAAAAGTTACGGCTCGATACGAAGTCAGTTAACTTGACTTTCCCAATTTTTTAATTCCGTTTTCTATTTCCTCACTAGCACCGGCACGTGTGCTCTTGCAACGTGTGCAGCGTAAGTAATTTTTTAAAACTTTGTCATTACACGACGCCGTATTTTCTCATCCGCGCGGCCTAGAGCCCCATTATTCTTCTCGAACTTATTGAAAAACTATTCTTGAAGGTTGAAAGGATGGAGGATGATATATTCGAACTCTGTGCGGATTAATCCGGGAGCGAAATTAAACTCCTTTGAATATCCGTGAAAGAGCGATTCCCGCCCGCCTGCATACCTACCTAGGTATATGTGGAACCTTTACCTAACCCGCGAGCTATGCATGGGCAAATGTTCCGAAGGATTGAATCGGAATTAAATGCGTCGAATGTAGGTACAGGGGATGTGCGCGAAGCTAGTCGGAGCCTCCGGCCTTCGTTTCCGATATGGAATTTACTTCGAATCCCGCTGCAACTCCTCCTCCGCGGGGGGTTCATCTCGTATTATGTATGAGAGGAAATATAACCTGTTTACTCTCCCCCCCACACGTCTATCCGACGACTCGTATTTCTTGCATTATTTTTTTATACTCCACACCGCAACCGCCTTGTCTAATTGAAAAACTTGGCCGCATCGCGTGCGCGAGAATAAACGACAACTTTTTCCCCTTTGCTTTGAATGAGAAATCTTTCTCAACTTTTAATAGTTCATTTTCGCTTTGAGAATAATTTAAGGATTTTAAACGACGTATATCGTGCTCTGGGCTTATCAACGTCGTTGATTTTGCACGCGCTTACCATGAATACGAGTAGTGCTTGACATTCGTTGACTTGTTACAAACATTGCTAAGACTACGATTGCACCAAAATAACTGTGTTAAGGTTAGTTTGTTTGAAAAAAAAAAAAGTATACAAGCAATAGCGCAAATACAAAGATTTATAGTCTTTCTATTTTTGCTTCCGTAGTATAAAGAAGAACGAGAAAGGATGGAAGGTACGTCAAAACGGTTTGGAAATCGCGTCACGAACAATTAGACGCAACACGTTTAAAATTGTTTTTCAACGAAAGTAAATTCGCGTCACGATTTCTCGTTGTTCGCCGGGCATCGTGAGGGTGAAAAACGTAACGGCTTAACGTTCTCGCAAATTCATACTTGATATGCAGACCGCGCGAGAATACCGGATGCCATGGAAAACAGTTCGGCCGCAAGCTCGACGCCTCTTCGGAACTACCCTCGGCCTTTTTTTTTTTTTTTTTTTTTTTTTGATTTTTTCTTTCCATCATTTATTTTATTTTTTTCCATCATTCGGAGAAACCCACGACAAAGAGAGTCGTCAGTTATTCTCTCTTATCTTCGTTACCTTTATCTTCTTTATCGACTTATATGTACGAACGAGGTGTTCAATTTTTTGGAAGTTGAGGCGAAGCTCCGTGATGAAACAACGATGTGTCACTTCGCAATACACACATGCGTCATGCATGCCCGCGTATTATGCTGACATACAGAGTTTCGAACAGCTGTTACACAGGCATATGTATAATACATAAATACGTGCAAATGTATACGTGATCCATTCGTTTTCCGATAAAAAAAACATTTTTCTCGCACGTTGAATACGATCAGGGGAAAGCGCCACGCCAGCAGCAGCGACTCGAAAAAACTCGCAAGTATAAAACTGCTGTCCTTTCCAATTTTTCCTCGTCTCTCCTGCGATTTTGTTGTTGTTGTTGTTGTTGTTATTATTATTATTATTATTTATATTATTATCGTACCGTTATTATAATTACGGAAACAGAGTTTCACGGTTTCACGGTTAAAACGCTGTTTGTAAAACTTTTAATAAAGACGTTTGTATAATTTTTAGAATACGTACGGAGTTCTTTTTCTTTTTACGACTTACTTTGTCGCTTTTCACTTCTCAACTATAACGGAACAGTCTATCCCGTTCAAAGGTTTTTCCGCTTGGTAAATACTTTCTTTGAACTTCTTTCGTCGATCTCTCGTTATAACTGCGAACAGAATTTCGTCATGTTTTCCGCAAACGGATTAAACTCGAAGTTTAGTACAACGTCGTTAGGGATACTATTTAAACATTCAGCGAAATAGCTTCTCCAAGATTTTTGACAGAGTTATCGTTCATTAATCTATTGTTTGTACCAATAAAGCGCAAAAAAAAACTAATAAATTGAATCTCCACAGTAATTTAATAAAAATCTTACTCGGTGATAATCTCGTCGTTCCGCAAAAAAAAAAAAAAATAAAAATTTGCAAGTGTAAAAAGAAAACAACAAAATCACGCTTCCTCGAGATAAATTTCGGTTCGAAATTGTTGTTGTTGTTGTTTTTTTTTATTATTACAGGGCAAAAGCTTCGTACATGATCGATAAATATAGTTTAAGCTATAACAGTGTGTGCCATGCCTGTAATAATGGAAGAAGAAGAAGGAAAGGTTTGGAAAGGAGGAGGGTGAATATTAATCGTACCAAGTTATAATATAGAAGCCCCATGGGGTTTACGTGGAGAAACTTGACTGTCAAAGTCCCCTCCGGCTGTTACGATCTTCTTCTCGTCTTCTCATACTTCAATATTTGATGTCGTTGTCACTGTCTGCGAGCATATTACCACTGCCGCCTAACCACAGCCAATTAGAGTAAACTTCCAAGGACGATCCGTCCATCCATCCAGGCGGAGGCAGAAGCAGCAGCTCGCTGCTTCTTCCCTTCCTTGGCACAAGGTTCTTCCTAGAGGGGTGAGAAAAAAAAGAAAAGAGAAGGAATAAATAATTAAAGCGCTAATTACACCACCCAAGTAATGAGAAAGTTGATAAAGCCCGCGTGAGGGGAAATTTTTTTACTTTCTTCCTCCTCCTCCTCCTCCTCCTCTTCTTCTTTTCGCCGTAACTTTTCGCTCAGAGTTTTCCTGCGTACGTAGGATAATTTGTATATTATTATATTTGCTGTTATTTATTTATTCGATTAATTGCACGTTTTTTACTTGGTTGTTTTTGAAAGGGGAAAAAGGAGAAATGTCGATAAATCTTTGCAAAGATAGTATCGGTATTCTTTGTTAACCTCCCCCCATCGCGATACATAAATTCTGTACCGACTGGGGAGCCGTTGAATTTACAACGCGTGGAGAAGGCCTCTCCCAATCTCCCTGTTTGGTTACCTTTATTTTTATATCCTAACGGCGGACCCCCTGGGATTTTTTCTCTCGATCTTCGTTCCTTCTTCTTCTACTTCTTCTTCCTCCTCCCACTCTTATACGTTGACAAATTATTATCTCGCGGCGATTAAACCCGACGAGTTTTCCACATGTAAGTACGCGAAGTTGCTTATTTGTATGTAATACGTGTATTAAAGGATACGTTCGCGCTTCTATCCTTATTTTATCAAAGGTAATCATTCTTCGGATCGAAGATACGGCGCGGTTTTCCGATCCTCAAGAGCTTGACTAATTTTCTTTTGCCGCGTGTTAATTTGATTATTTAAACAATTCGACACACGGATCTTCATTTTACACCGAACGTGGAGGGAGATTTACTCGACGGAAGAACTCGACAAGTTTTTTTTGCGATGCTCGTTTGCCAATTTTCGATAAAACAATACGATAATAATATACGAGATTGAAATATTAATATCAGGTATTCGGATCGAATTGCAAATGTTTTCCATAATAATATATATGTACCTACCTGTATGCATACCTAAAGGCATTTTTATTTTTTTTTCAACACCTCGCGTGCAAGTTTGCACATAAAAAAACTGGGCAGATTTTCTTACTGCGAAATTACTTCCTTCAATATGCCTCTTCGGGTGAGACGGGGGTGAAAAAATAATTCATCGAAAAAGTTCCTCGCAGGACAATTTTTGCCCGGGGCAAGTTTTACGGTAAATTTTTCGAATCGTTGGAGAGAAGCAAAAAAAAATCGGGATATTTGCATGAAAATGACGAGAAAAAAAAAAAAGAAAAGAAAAAAGAAAAGGTTTCTCAAAGCGAGAATTTTCGCGGGTGGACTTACATTATTTTTCAACGATGCTTAATTTCTTTTAAATTACACCCTTGCGAAAATATATTATTATACGTCTGTTTGTTACGCAAATTTTTTGACATCAAGTCACGGAAAGTGGAGAGTTTAACAAGCTTGTGTAAAACTTTTTTCATAAATTTGAATATTATACTCGTAATTTTTATATTCCTGCGTCAGCGTCGCGGAACGCACCTTACGTTCGAGGAGGTTACGGAGTTTCGTAGCGCGGTGAGAGAAGTTTAAAAAAATTTCAATCCCAGTCTCGTTAAATCACGGAATCGAGAGAGCGAGGCATGAATAAGCGGCCTGCTGAAGGCGGGAAACTCGGAATTAGAATTTTGGATTTGGTTGCGGTGGAGAACGGAGAGATCCCTCGGGCTTTGTTAGCGCTCGGCGTTCACGGCTGGATCGCACGATGATTGCAACCTGGAAATCACCTCCAGAGATTTTCTCCGCATTCAGCGAAGCGTAAGGTAGAGTCCGCCATTATTGCGGGGGGGATATCAAGGGGCTTCTTCCCAAAGACGCGATATTCATCGCGAAATACATTTTCCGAGGAATTGAGGAACGGCCTTTCAACCGATCCCCGATCCCCGATCCCCGATCCCGATCTATACGGTCAAAGGACCCACAGTTTCACCCAAAATCCACCCTCTGGCCGCAAGGTCCGAAAAATGTGACGCTTCGGAAAATCGGGGTGAGAGTTAAAGTGTCGGGAGGGTCGGAAAATGGAAGGCTTTGTAACTCGGCGTAGTGATTTTTTCAAAGACGCGATAATCCGTTTCATAGAATTTCGGAACGGTGATATTTAAAGTTGAGAAAAGTCTAAACGTCGAAAGGTTCAAGCGTGGAAAGCCAAAATATAGAAGCATCGGGATTGTACGCTATTATGCATTTTGGCTCCTCTGTATTTCTACACTGAGGAAAGTTTCATTTGTTACAGTAACTAGAAAAAGTTCGGTAAAACAGGTATCGTTAAAGAAAACTGTTTGAGTATCGTTGGAATTACGAAAAACGAGGTACGCCTAACCATTTTGCGCTATCGCCGATCCTTTTTTGGTTATTGCAACGCAAAATTAGTTTCTGAGGTTTACTCTACTTTGTTTGCAACAGTGATCGTAACGAGAAAGAATAGTATCGGATGCTAGACTTTCCGGTAACAGCTAGAAATCTAATTTTCACTTTCTACCTAGAACTTTATTTTTCGGTTGTGGTAAAAAATGAAAATAGTTGAGGACCGAACGGTAACCGGATCTAAAAATTTCTCTGAGTGTACTTTTTGCACACCTCGGCCCTTCTATTTTCTAATTTTCCAACATTTTTCATCCCGAAAATCGAACCGACCTGTATTTTCCCCCTGGTGTTTACCTCTTCATTTTTACTCACTCGTCACTCATTTTTCCCTCTTTCCGCGCCCAACGCGAAGCCTTGAAGTGATCTCACTACTAATGAGCGACGCCCGACTAATTTTTCTCGTCCCACGCCGCCGTTCCGGACAAAGGATAAAAGGATCACGGAGGAGGGAGAAACACGCGACTGCTTTTTACCCTCCTTTTCACGTCCCTCTTTGTCGTTCGCTATTATCCCTGTTATCATTCCCTGCTACGGCTTGTACTACTCGAACTACAGAAACGATCTCTCGTCCTTCTTCCTCGGAAACATAAAAACCCGTCAACTATTTATCTCGGCATAAACGCGCCGGCAGTTTTAAACGACGAAACAAATTATGCAACAAAGTTCAATGCGTAACTGCTATTCGTTACTCAACTAATTGATCAAGTTTCTCCTTTGACGAAGAAGAAAATTCAAAACCCATGGATTAAATTGCTACTTTGAAAACGATGTTATTAATAATTTATTAAGAGACTGTCCTCGTCGATTTCGACGTTATCGTGTATATATATATAAAGGACTTGAAAATCCTATTCTGCTCACAGTTCGGAACAAAAACGTTCCAACATATTTCATGTGACGTAGAAATAAAGAAATGACGTGGATTCAACGAAATCGCAATAGTCAAAATTATAATTATAGTAATTTAGAATTTTCGAAAACGAAAATATTAATTCTCCGAATGAAATTCGAACGAATAAACTTCGGTCTTATACTTTTGTAAACCTCGAACCGATTCTCTTCTTTACTTTCATCGAATCGATCTTGCGGTAAAATCTATCATCGCGATGTGCTCGCAGCCAAGCCTCTCGCTGGTTGTTTATCGTCGTTTATACGCTCGTGTATCACGGTGAATATCCTAGCGGGGTTTCGTCTCCAAGGGTTCGCTCGGGTTTTTGGCAAGACGATAAATCGCCCGTGCAGGCGACGAGAATAGCGCTGAGTAAAATTTGCGTAAAGTTGGATAAATTTTTTGGTTTTTATATATATATATATCTTTTCCCCTCCTACCCCCATGATCCCGTCCCGAGTTATAATGCGAGACAGGAAAGGAGTTCCAATTATCGCAACAATGATCTACGTTCACTACGATCATAAATTTCATTACCTGTAAAGCATACAACCCCGCTCTATACCTAAATATACGAGGACTGATTTATGCCGGTTAAAAAAAAAAAAACCATCTCGTGCTCCAGTGTTCGAGTTCGCTTGTCATACGTAAGGGACGTGACGTAGTATACAACCGTCGGGAAATGGGGGGGGGGGGCATTACGCTCTAGGGAAAAATAGTGTAGCCTCGTCAAAACGACGCTGTTTCTCACTCTCTAGGAACTCTTCGGCTGTATGTATGTACGTATATGCTCCTGTAAGTACTAGAATTCTCGGAATTTATTACTCAACCACTTATCGTCGTCACTGCATCGAGACGATGAAAACGTGCAGAGTAAAATCCATTACTGCGGATACGCTCCGTTCCTGCCTGAATGTCCAAGAATTTTTACCTGTCACTTGCACCGGGAAGCAGACCTTCTTATACATGTATATATAATATATATATATATATATGGAATAAGGTACTTATTCGGTCCGGATCCAGCATTACCTGCAGATAAAATGACCTGCCAAATCCCCGGAGGGACGGAGCAGATTTCCATCTTAAGGGATTGGGACGGGGTTGAAGTTCCGAATTTGAAAAGTTCCGAAAGCGTCTAATTCTGAATTATTTGGTCGCGAAACTTAAAGTGAAGAAATCAAACTTTGAAGAAACATCAAAGTTTCGAATGGTCGGAAAGTCGACGGCTCAAAGTTGGGAAATGCAAGGAGAGGAAAGTTCCGAAAATTAAGATATATTCACACAGTATAGTCCGTTCAACGAGTGGGGATGAAAAATCAGAAAGAACAGGATTCCAAGCATAGAAATATCGAAAACCCGAAACAAGAAGGATCAAAGTGGTGAAATTTCACGGAACTGAAAATTCTCGATAGTTTGGAATATCGATGTTTCAGATTTTTTAATTTTCTCATTCTCGCACTTTTGGTACTTTGACTTGTCGAAGTTACGCCCTTTCGGCATTTTGTCGTTTCGGACGATTCGAAACTTTGATTATTTCGCTTCAAGTTTCGCCACCAAAAAAAATCGGAATTTGGCGCTTTTGGAACTTGTCCAATTTGGAACTTCAACCCCTCTCCACGGAATTATTTCATCCGTATACAGCTAGACACGTTTCTCATTCTTCTCGGGGGAGAAATCCACGCCAGCACTAAAATCCCTACGAAAATGGGCTTTTATTATTTCCACGCGCGAAATTCTATATTCGGGAAATGTTCGTTTCGACGGTGTTAATATATCTGATACTCGATGTCTCCGTCGCACAGGTTTGAAAAAACGGCAAAACTTGTTGAATCTTTACTTTTCCAACAGGATTCGCAACGACGAATGAAAAATCATAAAAGTATTCGAAACCTTCGGTTTAAAAATTGCTCGCAGTACCGTTCAGGATTTCCAAAAATCTAGCGCGATTTGCGGAAAAACAATTTCTCAAAAATTCCGTATATTCGCTGCATTCGTAGAGTACCGAGTCCGATTTGCTTTTCCGGTTTTCGAAACGACGATGGTGTTGAAAGTTAGTCGAGTGAGGTTAACGCTTCTCTGGCTTCCGTTTGCACGGATATAGAGAAAGGATACAGGCGGTGCGCAGTTTCAGTTTCGGATGAATGCGCTCGATTGATCGATGCAGGCGTCGAGTATAACTAATCTCGAATAAGCGACGTTGAATTTGGCTAATTCGGATCGAAGAGAGGAGAGGCCGCGGGGTGTTTGCCCTGCAGCGATGCCTCCAGCCAACCGACCAACCTCCTCCGCTATTTCTGATTATGAGCGAGTGAGTTGCGAGTAGGTATCGCTGATTAACGTCGCGTAATTAACGCGACCCAACGCCCGCGTGTGTCGGCTATATTTGATTCTATCCGCGCCGAAGAGACCGCGAGAAACCTTCGATGCCGCAGTTGCGTAATTTTCGTTCCTTCTAATCAGCCGGATTTTCGATTCTACTAGTCACGCCTCGTTAAATTCTGGCTACAACCGCGGAAACTGTACATTTAATTCAAACGGCGAGTAGATATCAGCTTTGAATGTCTGAATCAGTTTCTGTCTCTGCAGGTGACACAGAAATTCTATACATTCTTCGTCGTCTGTTTACGAATAACAGCGGAGTGTTGAAAATTTATCAAATTTATATTGTAATACATCTCTAAACTACGAAGATTTTCATGAAAATTCGCGGTAAATGCAGACTGAAATTGTAAACCGGAGTTCAGAAATCGTTTTTTTTTTTATTATTTCAAATCACTTTTTACAATTAGCTCGCAGACTTCTTTGAAGAAAATGCTTAAATTTCAAAGATCAGCAAAAAAAAAAAAAAAAAAGAAAAAAGAAAACCACGAGTCGTATCACTGCCGCATTTTGAATCAATTAATTAAACGACCCGTGTATACACATCTCGGTTCGCAAAATCCACTGTACCTACACATTTTCTGTAACGATAGTCGTTTCCAATTATTCTCGTTTTTCAATATTCAATATTCAATATGTGTATACGTACCTAGCTGTAATTCCATTCGCCTATATCCCGCGGCGTTTTTCGTGCAATTGGCAGCCTGTTTGCCGCATGCTGCTGCTTTTGGGAGTGAAATTATTACGAAACCTCTGCTCATTTCCGCACGAAATGAATTTTTACCGGACGACGTGGCAGGGAACGAGACTTCCTCTAAATTCGCATTTCAATATGTGTGTGTGTCCGGATATTTTTTGCGTCCATTGTGCACAATAACCACGTGTACACTCGATTTAATGTGCAAACTGTTTGCCTTTTCTTTCTCTCTCGCCTTTTTTTTTTTTTTTCATCTTTGTTCATTTCCCTCTTCTTTTCCACTTCGCGGTAATCAGTATTTTCTCAATCGACACACCGACGAAATTTTGTTTTAAGGAAGAATAATTTTTCTTCCGACAAGAAAATTCGGTCAGAAATTAGCATACCTACCTTCATTAAAAGAAAAAACTCTGGGATACCATCGTCCTTTCTTTACGTTTCGTGCGGGAAACGTTAGGGAAAAAAAACACAGGGTCTATTTCCCCCTGAAATTTTCATTAGCATTTCAAATGCCTGACAACGCAAAACTTTCGACACAGAATTATTGAGCGACGGTGCTCTCTGCTGTGAAGAGGCATAGTTCGAATGGAATATACGCCGTGTACCACCAAAAGTATGCAAATATCCATATCCCGGAGATACTTAATTCTCGGACAAACATCCGTATCTCTCTATCTTCCTTCGCACATACCCACACACGGACAGACTTTAGCGATCTGTTTCGGAAATTATATGAAAAATAAATCTGCCGTTCAATAATTCATTTTATCGTTGGGGATGAAACTGAAGGTGATGTGTAATTATGATGATGATGATGATGATGATGACGACGATGATAACAAAGATGAATACATCGGTGCTTAAAATGAAAATACTCACCCATCTCTGATATATAAATATGTGCGTGCGTACGTGCCATTCGCAACTTCTCTAATAACCCGACGCGAAAAGCACACGTATCAAAAATCGATCTCTGTTCCCCGATAATCCGCAATAATTCTTCTCGAATATTGCCGGTGATCTTTCTTTTAAAAAAAAATTCATGAATAATTTTTATACCACTTATCGACTATCGCGAATGTGACGAGGATGTTTGATTCGATTGTGTCGCTATACTGTTCCTCGGTTCGAGGAAATCTTGTCACACCCTCGTCATCTCGCCGAGTCGATAGAAGATGTAAAATAGTCGGACGTTACGCGAACGGCTTACCGCAGGGTTTCAGAATATTTATATTTCACGAGAAAGTGATATTCGAAAATTTCGATCAAAGATCGCTGGCTAAATAATTTTTTTCTTTATTTATATATATATAAGTGCAAGTAATCATCCGAAGGACAGTCTCGGGTGGTGTGCAGGAATGTGCCGGCGTAGTTCGCTTCTCATCCTCAGACGACGTCGACGGCTGCTTGCTGAGCGATCAAGTTACGAGGGCTGCAGGCCCGGAGGAAGATAAAGAACGAACGGAGGGCGGAGTATTCGTGCAAAAAGAGAGAGGACGGTGAGAAGGACGCTCGAAATTAGCGCGACGCGACCGGAAATGAGGAAGATGAAGCGCGTTATGCGCCTACCCACCTGTGCATCCCCCACACACGTTAAGGCATTATTACTAGACACTCGCTTCTCCCCCTCATTCGCCGAGGGTTGAGGTCGCATTGATTTTGTCTAGACAGGGGCGACGCCGGGTTCCCTCTCGCTTTCTCTCTCTCTCTCTCTCTCTCTCTCTCTCTCTCTCTCTCTCTCTCTCTCTCTCTCTCTCTCTCTCTCTCTCTCTCTCTCTCTCTCTCTCTCTCTCTCTCTCTCTCTCTCTCTCTCTCTCTCTCTCTCTCTCTCTCTCTCTCTCTCTCTCTCTCTCTCTCTCTCTGTCCCTTTCCGTCTCTCTGCACACAGACCGACGATAAGGGTGGAGGGATGCAGCGGCTCTGCCCTGCACCGCGAACCGATTGCTGACGATGCCAATTCCCCCTTTATTTCTTTCGTTCATTTTACCACCAATGGATTACCCGCCGCTCTTCGTACAGCAGCGGTACTCCCTGGGATTATACAGATTGTTCAAAGACCACTTCCGCTCGCCAGGGATGTATGTGTAAGTGTAAGATTTTGACGATGGGTTTGCAGCATCAGATTGAAGTTGGTAACGGGACGGGGTTGAAGCGATGGATGTACCGGATTCGGAGTTATTTCGTGGCGAAGCTCGAAGTAAAGAAACGAAACCTTGAAGAAATAACAAAGTTTTCGAATCGTCGGAAAGTCGACGCTACCAAGTTCCGAAATGCCGGATTTCGAAAATTCAAGTTGCGATAGAGCAAAGTTTCGAAAAAATGAGTAATTTGTTACTTGTAAAGTTTACTTTTGTCTTTTTTACGTTGATGAATGAGTCCCGAAGTTTTTGATTGACGGTATAAGCGGCATGCACAGCACGTATACGATAGAACTATTTTTCCTTTTATTAGTTACGTTAATAAAAATAAAAAAATCCAAATTTGAGGTCTAGAACCGAGACTCAAAATCCGTGTTGACCGCTGTTGTCAGGTGAAAAGATAGAAATATTGAGAAAATATAATGATTTGAAAATGGTAAGAGTCTCGAAGAGAAGGACCAATCGTATCGAACAAACGAATAACTAGTACTAAATCTTCCTTTTTTCCTGTATGTTTCAGGTAAGTTATACTCGACATCGAGTTACGCGTTTGCCTGCAACCTACCTACATAGTGGCGGTAGAAGCGTTTCTTACACGACGCGTAAGTGTTCTTGACACACATACCCACCTACCTAGGTATAAAAAAAAGAAATAAACAAAAAAGAAAGACCACGACGAAGACTACGAAGCAAGAAAAAAAAAAGTATAGAATAAAAAGAAAGAAACGCGTTACGGCGTGTGACCCATTAAACTAACATTCCGTCAAATATTTCCTCCCAACAAGAGTAAAGCATACATAGTTCTCCGTCTTCGCGTTGTACGTACCTGGTTTATCTACAGGCCTGGTATATTTATTTATTTATGTAGGGAACGTTGCCTGCAGCTGTCATCCAACCCGTTCACCGTGTCGCATTATTTGTCTGAGTGCAGAACCAGCCAGCCACGCACCCGTGTGATTACTCGATGCGGCTGGGTTCGTTAATGAACGTAATTATTGCTTACTCTCGGCTCGAAGGTGGCTTTAATTAAATCAGGGCAATCGCAGAATCGCCCTGGCTAAAGCGTCCCAAATGTTCCCGTCGCGCGTTCGGCAATAATTAGTGAACCGGATGTTGGCCTCGCGTGCCGCGCCGTGCAGATTTCCCCGAAGTTGAGGAAATCGGCATTTTCGATTTTGCAGTTTTTACGGACTGCGACAAAAGGACGATGCGAAAAAAATGAAAAAAAGCCATAAAATTGTGCGGGAAATAAAACCGCTGCAGACTTTACAGAGTGCTGAGGGTGAATTTTCATCCGCGAGACGTCGTTTGGCGGAAAAGGGTTTCTCATCTTGCACTGCTGAACCACCGGTTGCCTAACATGATTAAAGCCAGTCTGCAACTGTGCTGATTAAACGGAGCACGGATGAATGCGTATCGCGACTATTCAGTCGGTTTTGTTTGCCCGCGTAACATTCCGCCGGCCAACAAGATCAAACTGCATAATTCATGGAAGCTTTCACCTTGGAAAGCCGCGGCGTATTCAGCGAGCCAATTATCCGACTTCCCGCTTCGCTCTAAGATCCGTCACTTTTTCCACGTCTGGACAAAATTTTCAATCGATTTTATCGCACTCTGTTCAAATATACCTTGAGGATTTTTAATGAAAGTTTTCGGTAAGTAAAGTACCGAGTTCCTTTTTTCCAATTTTACAATTCTGCTCTGATATACGTGGTATAATAGCGTTAGCGAATAACAAGCTGTACGTGTTTAAAGTGAATTCTCAGATGAGATTGAAATTTTTTTTATTTCGTTATGAAACGTCTGTTGTAAGTGGTGAAGAAAAATTAGATAAACAATTCTAAATTCTCCGTACCGCGACGCGACTCGAATTCTATATATTAACGTGTGATAAAGAAAGAAAAAAGAATTGTAATATACATTGCAGAACAGTTTTCAATTTCTGCTTTTCACTGTCTCGAATGTAATTCTCGAAGAATCGCGTAACTGTAATTCCAAATGTTTTAAAAGCCGTATTATTCGATACACAAGATGAATAAAGATGCGAAATTCTAAAAAAAGACTTGTAGCGATAATATTGAGCAAGTTTCTTGTTTTCTTCCTGGCTGAATTTCATTGCGAGTTCGAAAAATTGTCCCGGTCGAATTTTTGCGGTGCTGCGTTCGCGTCGCGGTGCAGTTTTGTTGTTTCCTGAAGGGAGAAAGACCGGATCCTCACTTTTCCGATTCTCCTCTCGCCTTTTCTTCTCTGCTCTTCTCTTTTCATCCCTCTTCCCCCAAGTTTCGTTCAAAGTTTAATCCGCTCTTAACTATGCGAATTATTGTTTCTGCCCCCGCGGAGGCTGGAAGCCTCGGATCCTCTGGTAGATCCATTTATTCGACAAATTATATACGCAAGGCTGCACATTCTACCTCGAATCGTTCGTCTCTTTACGAAACGTCGCGTTGCTGCGGTCTTTCTATTTTCTAAAGTGAAGTACAAAAAATCTGACGAATTCAAATGAATTTTTTCCTCCCACTCGTTGTGGAAATATTGAAAAAATTAATGTTGAAAAGTTGCTTTCGTAGAAAAAGTAGAAACCAGAAACGTTGATTTAACAAATCAATTACACGGTTGAGAAGGAATGATAAACTTTCCATTCAGTATACGTATAAATAGCGTAGAGATAGTGAACTTGATTGTAGATGTGAATATTTAAATACAGTTGCATTGGCTCTTGCCCTTTTCTTGTTTCTATTTCGAGAGCTGCTTGTAGGACTTGGAACTTGATGTTTTCCTTGGTCAACCACTTGGAAATAAAATTTTGGCTATTTTCGATTTTGATTGGTGTCCGATCAAATTGAGTGGATAATAGTTGCAGACCCGGAAGAATCTCGTGATGTCAGGAGGCCACAAAGGAAGGCTAGGAAAGGAAGGTTAACGGTTCTATATAACGCGCCCGCTAATTATAAACGTTTATATATTTATAATCGAGTATGATAAAACGAATGAAACGAAACTTCTCTGAAACAATTTTCGCTTATGATTTAGTTACGAATATACTGAGAGCCTCTGGCTAGTGAGATAACACGGTTATTTACTGTTCCGTCTCCCGAAATAACAACATGATGTTAAAAAAAAAAGAAGGAACTCCTCTTAGCGGGTAGAAAATAATTGGATTCGCCAATAAAAAACACCCCTCGCTGTTTAGCTGTTTGGATTCGCGGACTCGGGTAAGTTGCGTCGTCAAAGCCGCCTTTTTCCTAATCACGGAACTTCGGAAACTTTCGTTTTCATAGCCGCCAACCCTCCGTAGAGATCGGAGGCGGAATTCCGAGCCTGTTGTGCCTATTATTTGGGTTTTCAGGTTTTTAGCGTTTGACTAGTGTTGAAGATTTATATCTGCGAAACAAGAACTTTAAATCAATTCAGCGTAATTCATTCGACGGTTTAAACGTCACCGCGAAGCATTTACTCGCAGCATAAACGAAATTCACGTTTTACCGTGTTATTTGTTTCACGATGTTCATCTTAGGCGTAAAATTTCTCAGCTTAAATTTGAACCTTTTGCTCATAATTAACATAACAGATCTTCTCAATCTTCTGAGCACCTAGTGGTCGGTTTTTAAAAATCCGTCGTTTCACTCCCAAATATATAAAAATCACTGATTTCTGTGTGTATACAGGTTTTATTTCTCATCTACCTAAAATCTTAATATTTTCACAGCCACCATCATTGAATCAAAGTTACTTTTATGTTAAAAAATAGAAAGCTCCTTCCTCTTTTTGTCATTGACTCGTGCTGCTTGATGATAATAATTATCAACCTACAGAGGTAGCGTTCGTAACTCGTAATAAAACCACCAGGTTCCACCTCTGCAACCATGTTCAATTTTGAATGTTCAATTTTGAATGTTCGTATACTACAGAAATATGTTTTATAAAGAACATCCGGCATTTGATTTTTACTGTGGGAACAAGCGACGAGACTTTGAAAATTGAAAACTCCGTCACGAAACTGTTGAGTACGGGTTTGGCTCGCTGACCGAAAAAAGTATCGCCCAAACGGCCAACGATATCTTTATTCCGTTGGACTCGGATTAGCCATTAGACTTGGCTCGGATGGTCCGAGTTTGCCAAGCGGTTCTAAATCGCGTACCAATTTACACGAATCTGCATACCGGCCGTGCAAAATGGCCCGATTAATTTTGACAACTCGTTAAATTTAATATACATCCAAAATTACCGACGAACGTATTTGCCGTAATCCTTCAGGCTAGCCGCGTGCATTATACGGGTATATAATGTGCATGCGAAACAACGAGCTCAACCTGCATGCGGACAATACAGTCCCAGCTCTCAAAGGGTAATTGAAAACGGAATTAAATTATTACTCGATTTACCGGATACGAGAGTGTGGAATTTTTCATGAAATTACCTGAGATTTTTTAGGCAAAACTGATTTTCCATTTGCAGTATGACGAATAAAATCATTTCGACACCCTTCCGGACGTATTTTCGTTCACCGCGATGCGATTCGCGGACGAAAGGTGTTTTAACGTACCGCAGACAGCAAGAATCGAAATGAATTATTTTGCAGGACGCGGGATCGCGCGGAGTAACGAATAATCGAGAGTCAACGCGATGGTTAAAATTTCGCGCATTGTAGAGGAATGCAAGAATGCTGGGTTGAAAAACCGTGCAGCGTTCATTGATTCACAAATCACATTATCCGCTGGTAATCAGGTACCTACGTGACAAACCAACAATCAGTTATTAACGATCAGCCGAAAATCCGATTCGAACTTTACCGGAAAAGTTTGAATCGGGTCACCGCGGGTATAATTAATATGCCCGTATTTCGCAATATTCGTCCTTCTGAACTCGGGCTTTTTAACGCAGCGCAGGATAATTGCTGTTCACTTCCAGTACCACGCTGCTTCGAACAGTGGACGTTTGTTCTTTCAAAAAAGTTGGTTACCCAGGCTTTTCTCTCATTTACATTCAGGTACCATGATTGCACTTTACTACGACCGTCCCTTCGTTTTACCCGCTCGAACTAATTTGCATCAAAATCCATCCCGTCGTTGTCACAGAGCCACTTTTTTCCACGGTTAATTTCCGCTCCGCTACCCAGGTTCGATTCCGGTAACCAACGAGAGACTTTCAAGGTACGATTGAGTTTGGTATCAAGTTGCACCGAACCTCTCGCACGCGTCGTGACACTTACACGGTACACCGATGTAGCAAAGTTCAACCGGATCTCGTAGTGTTTCAGAAAACGTTGCGGAGTTGAATAAACGCAATTTACTAGCGGTTACCAACGACTGAAAACACAGCAAATTTTACTCAAATCGTGCGCTTAGCAAAAACGTTGAAAAACATCGGCGTATAAAACATCCCGTGAAGTACGAACGTTCCAACGAACCCGATAAAGCGATCGACCGTGGTTCTTCTGCTCTTCGTGAAATCTTGAGTGAAAAATTTCGCGTATATTGGAAGTTTCCATCGTCGTCGTCGGATGTTGGCGTCAACCTTGGTTTTCAGGTCGTCGGTGTTACCTGCACTCCGCAAACCAGCCGTCGCATCGTCGTCCCGACTTCGGAAGGTCAGATGCGAATGATCTTTTCGAATTCATCGATCGTCGCGCCGGTAAACGCGAAGTCGTCGCATCGTTTTTCGCACTTGAGGTTGACGTGCACGCACTTCGAAGAAGTTGCGGCGGCTGATAGTTGGCCGGGTTGCAGGTCGTCTGGGAACCCAGCACGTACACATACGCTGTGTCGAATGTATAACGCATGAGAAGGTGAAAGGCCTTAACAGGCCGAGTGCCAATTCTCCTCGCGCGTATCAAGGGCGGCTCAAAAACTCCCCCCGCACCTCGGCGGGACGACGTTTTTCATTACAAACTGTATCGAGAACTCGTCGAGGAACAAAAACCACCCACCAATACAAACGGAACATCCTCGAATCCTCGAATCCTCGAAGAAGAGGCGAGAGACCCTTCGAGGTCGGGTCGTTCGGGCACGACGACGTCCGTCGAGGTAATTAGTAATTAACTCTGAGGGATGCAAATTTCGCCAGGGGTTCGGAAGCGCCCCGGTATTTGGGGATGAAAGGTTAAAAGGGTTGACGAAACCGAGCGGTCGCACCTGTCCGATTGACTTTCGACTTTTTCCCACGATGTAATTACACTCGTGTTGGTAACTCACACCTACCCCTTTTTACTATAATCGACGGAAATTCTGAAGAAGTTTTCCGAACAATCGCACATTTTCACGTCTCGGGTTTCAGGGATCGCCTCGAACGATAATTCGTTTCGTTTCGTCCTGGATCTGGATAGAGGTGCTCGTGTATTGTTTTACGGGGATCTACGATTCGATAGTTTACTTTTATTTTTACTCCACGACCCGAATGCTCGATCACTCGAACGCGGAAGCATCGGATACCAGACTCGCAGAGAGCCGCTGTTACTCAACGGCGTGAAAAAAACTCTTTTTTTTTTCTCCAAAATTGTCACCGGATAAATTATTACCGATGGCGTAACGTCGCGTCGGCGACATGCTTATTTCACCTCGCTCGGATCATGCCGTTCCACAGTTATTGTTCGTTGAGGTAATATAGAAAAAAAGAATATAAAAAAAAAAAAAAATTACGAATAAATGATCGATCACTGGCTCGCGGAATTAAATTGCAGAATTGATATACTCCGTAACTGAAAACCTCGCGTAGTTTGGAATTGTCGGGGAATTTTAACGAATTTTTGGACTAATTCTCTCTGTTACACATTTCACGGAATAATAAAATAAAATTGGAATATCATGTACACAAATACTTTGAAATAAATGAAAATATAATTTTTTAACGATTTAATTAATTGTTTCGTCTCATTGTTTTAATTTCAACAGCGGCAGATGGTGTATGATAAATTTCCATTTTGAATGTGAAAAAGTCAGGGAATTTTACAGTCCGAAATTGGTGGCGATTCTGTTCATTGTTGTTTGTCTAATCGATTGCACGTTAGCTGTTTTGTGTGATAATATCTGTATGTTGTTGATTTCATGATCGGTGTATAGATGTACCCTACCTTACCTTGGAATTATAATTTTGCAGACACTTCCGTTTGTCGATAATAATTTTTCGTTCGTTTTTTACCATGGTAATTAAGAAGAACGCGATACGGGCGCCGAATCATCCTCGACCATTAGGATCGAGTTTGCGGATTTAAAAAAAAAAAAATTTTTTTTCTGTTTTTTTTTTTCTCAACCTCCTTCAATTTCCTACGGTTCTTCTATATTTCCGTGTACGTGAATCGATCATCTTTTTCCGGGATCCAGCCAGCAACTTACCGAGGTTGAGACGGTGGTTGATGAGCTGCCTCAAGTTTTTGGGGTCAAGGTGGGAAATTAACACCGAGCGTCGCGTTTCTCCTCCTCGAATGAGCCGTCAGGGTAATTAACGAGCATTAGTCTCTCTGAATCGATGCAGTGTCGATATAACGTCGTTAATCAATTGTAATACAATGTCTGCAGGGCGTAATATAATCGAAGAGATTCGGGATGAGATGTCGAGTGGAAGTTGGACTGTGAAAATCGTTGAACAGGTTTCGAAAACGAGCTTCGAAATTAATTTTACCATTGAAATACCTGGTTGTTTTTTTATTTCTTTTTTTTTTATTTTTTTTTATTTTGTATGCCACGTTTATAACGATTAGAATGCATGGCGACGCGCGTTTCGCATTCGGCCTCATTGCACCGATTAATTCATCGATCGATCGACGCAGAAATTCCACTCGCGTTTGACGAAACGAGAGGAAGAAGAAGAGAAAAAAAAAAAGCAACTAATAAAATCGTATATCCGTACAGGAATGACAAACAGCTTCACGCTGACCGTCGAGTGACGACTAAATTTTGGAAAACGACCCTGAAGCCTTCGCCCGATGATTGATTAAAGTATTAATGAAAATCATCGCGGAGCGCAATGATTGACTCGTAATTTCGATCAGCCTGACGAGACCCTTTGCGCGAATTTCTTCGCCTCGCTGTGTGAAATGCACAAAGTTTATTTTTTCTCATCTTTTTTATTTTCAAGCTTGATCGAATATCTGAGTTTAACGGTGTGATTTTGAACCGTTCAGCCGGTGTGTTGTTTTCTCTTTGTTTTTATTATTTTCGGCGACCCTCGGACCCGCTTCGCAAAACACAATAGAAAATCCGACATATCAGAGAGCGTTGAAAATCTACGTGGATGTATCGAAACGACGATCCCTTTTCCCTCTGCGATTTCGTCCTGGGGTGGGAATAAAACAAAAACAAAAAAAAGAAAAGAAAAGAAAAAAACGTTGCGCAACAATTGGGGAGATGGGAAAAAAACGGATTTTTGATAAGGGGGAAAACTCGCGCATATCGAGGGTAATAATTCGTACGGGGATGTCGAATTTCGGATTTTTTTTTTTTTTTAAATAACGAATACGTTAAATTGAATTATGCTTATCCGAACCAAGGTATAATCGTAATTTTAGAACTTTATTGCGCAATAGTATGACGGTAATTAATGTTTTTCGTTTGTCCTGAATTTCCTACCGCTGATATTATGATGGCAAATAATGAAATCTCGTGACACAATCCGCATTTTTGTGATACACAAGTGAATTAATGAGTGCACAATGAATAATAACCATCTCTAAATATTTTTCATTGAATAATCTATGCAGTTTAGCCGAAATATATATATATATGTATGTATATATATGTATGTATATTATTGTATAGTATAAATCCAATATCGTATTTTTAGAAAAGCTACCGTTTCTTACCTTATTATACCTGCATGGGGTAAAAATTTCCTGAGGGACGATAATTGTGATTTTTATATCGATTTTAGAAGCAATAATGGCAAAGCATGTAATTCACGTAATCGTCATTGATCCGCTTAATTTCCCGCTCGGTTTATAAATCGTTTCCAATATATTCGGCGGAACTAATGCCTGTGACTGATACAACGTGTAACATTGATTATCGTGCAATCTTTTTTTCCCTTGTACCTGCACGGCGTGATGCTGGGCGTTCAATGAATTATGTAATTCGAAAACAATGGCGCCATTAACCATTATCGGAATCGCGTTAAACCCGTCGCGTTTCACCCGGTGTATTTTCCTCTCCGATGATCGCCTGGATCTCCTCAATCGTACACCCTACATTACGCGTACGCATCACGCATGGCGATTGCGATACCGGCCGGACAAGTTTAAATTTTATCAACCGGGAGTCTGTGTCGGTCGCATTCCTCGAACGTTTTTTAACGCGGTTAAAAAAGAAATATGAAAAGAGGACCGCCAGCGAGTCGAAAATTTTATTTATCGATGCCAAGGCGGCGTGCCTTCCTGTCGTCAATAATCAATTTTCACGATGAAAAAATGTCACCTCGCAATTCGCTGCGTTGACGTTTATTGCCATCGAGCTGAAACCATTAAATTATACCGCGTATATCTGTATTTTACCTGTTATTTGTATATTTGAGGATAGCGTGATATAAATTTTTTAGGACCTGTCAAAATGTCACGAAACAAATTTCTCATATCATAAAAACCATTCCGCCGACGAATCGAAGCGATAAATAATCACGCAACGAAGAAAAAACAGCTCTTCTCGGTATTGAAAAAATTTCTGATTCCGGACACTTTATCGAACCTATTTTAATTCTTATTTGTATTTAGGTAAGAAAATATAACACCGATCCCCTCGCAGTATGAAATCTTGTTCGCGGCTGACAAATCAGATCCGATCGATCCTCTCCAGAGTAAGAGTGACCAAAAATAATCGATTTAATCGAAAATCCCGATTAATCGAGTAGATACAATTGATTATTTTTCCTCGCAATCGTTTCTGTTTGTTTTGTTTACCCCCACGAACGACGCAATAAAGTATCAATTTACGTGATCAAAGTATCAATTATTATTAGTTATACTTGAAATTGAAAAATATTTCGAACGAAGCTGTAAATTGTAAAAAAAAAAAAAAAAACTTCACTTGAATTTTGGTTTCAGATGCACAAGTTTGACAAAATAAAAAACGAAACGATCGATTGATCGATTCCTCCGATTATATTTATCCCAGAGTGGCCATCGCTACCAGCTATATTCGCAGCCTAGCGCTGCACGAATCCGCCATGCGAAACATTTGCATAATAGAAATATCTCCCTATGGCTGCAATGCACCGGCGCCCGTTACGCTTCAGGGTGCATGCATTCGCCGACCACCCCCGAGTCCCTCCGCACCTCCTTTACAATTGTTATTCCACTTGCGCTGCCTCCAGCTTATATTCTTCAAGCTAAGCCCGGAACAAACCGGCCTCGAGTTATGTCTGTACGTAAACGTACGTACACGTATACATATACCTACGTGTGTGTGTGGGTGTGGGTGTGTCCGGGTTTCAGTATGCACGCGTTTCCGAGACGAGAAAAGGTAGGAAGAAAAGTACCCGAGTCGGTACGAAATTCATAATCCCACCTTGTTTTTTTTCTTACCCCGTACTTTTTTCAACGTTTCACGTGTCGTGATGGAAATTCGTTTTTCTTCGTTGTTTTTCTACTTCGTTATTCTTTATTAAAAAATTTATACGGATTATACCGTGTTTTGCTTGTCACGATTTTTCCCTGCGCGTGTCTTGTACAATTAATTAATGTGTTTTTTTACTAGGTGTAGGAAAAAAATTTCAATTACCAATCGAATATTAACAGAAATATTTATACAACAATTTATTATTCGCAGAGCATAGTCTTGTCTTATTTTGTATGATTTTTGCGAGTATACTAAGATCTGCAGCAGGTGAATTTTTTAGCGGTACGCGGTATAACAATGTTGCGAATCCGTGATTTTCCACCTTTATTGAATATCAGCTAAAAGCTACTCTATATATGTGTATATATATATATCTGTATTTTATATATATATGTATAAAACATCGGATTACTGGGTAATTTCGTTACGTACGTAGCACATCATGGTGACGTTATTTCAGTCATATTTCATCCCTCCAATGAGAGTTCCGTAGTTGACGTCGTAATATCGTTGTACAATTTCGATATTAGAAGGATTTCGTTGCACGTTACATGCGTGTAATAATCATTATTGCACGTTCGGTACGATTACCGTTACAAATATAATATTTGGATAATAGTTTCATAGTCAAGCGTTATACATTATTCATATATTGGAAATTAACGCACGTTTCATTTTCCTAATACGTTTGCATTTAGAAACGAGATCGTAAATATGCTGGCAACGTTTTTGTGAATCTCAACTTTGTCGAGAAAAGACATTACCCGACCAGATTTGAAATTTTTACGAGATCATTATTTAAGAATATATATATATATATATATATTATATATATATATATAATGTATTCAAGTATTGCAAATAATTTTTGCAAACTTTCCGAGATCCCGCAGGGGTAAAAATTTTATTCCAAAAACTTACGATCAGGGAGGAGGTACATAGGTCGTAATAATAAATTGGATGCATTTCCCATTTGCCTCCTCGGGCGGTCTGATCATTTACCGGAAGCGGCTACTTGCCGTACGGAACACGCGGCCAGGCAACATTTTCGTTTAACGTACGTACGTGTGCCTAGGTATGACATGTATAGGCGAGTGTGTGTGCGTGTGTGTTTTGTACATATGTATATATATAGGCAGAATCCCTGGGAAGTGTGAAACGCTTGGGATAATAAGTTTGGAAAATTTGGGCATATGACGGTGTCTCGAGGCTCCGGCCTCGGAGGGAAAAGGAGGGAGAAGAGAGTAGTCGAGAAGGCACTCGCGCGTGAGGCTTCTCTCGAGCTTTTCCAACTTCAAAAGCGTCCCCGAGTCCCTCTTTACCTCCTCTCACTCTCACTCTCTCTCTTTCTCTTTCTCTTTCTCTCTTTCGCCTCGCGGGATGCGAAATCTGCATCCGTGGCTCGACTATCGATTTCTCGGGTCACGGTCGAGGACCTTCCGGCAGCGTTACCTCATCCGTCGCCGAGAAGAGAAAGGGGAAAGAGAATTCGGACTCGAAGCTTCCCCATATATATATATGTATATGTATGTATGTATGTATATATATGTACGAGAAATCCCCACGAACAACATCCACGCAGCTCATAACGCGTTACGAACGCTACTGACGAGCTCCGTAATAACCGAGGAGGAAGAAAAAAATTCTCTGCAGCGTTCAGGGGTGGATGTACGTATGAAAATATTCGCGAAAGCTTGTAAAGCTTTGTCCGGTAGTTCTCGGGTATTAAGCAGCTTTCATAATGTCTCAAGACTAGAAACTCTCGCTTTGATGAGTTTGTTGAGACGGAATTAGACACCCTTTTCATTAATTTCAATACGATGCTATCGATAACGGCAATTTATCAAATTTATCTTCGAGTTGTTAGGATAATTTTCCCGAACCTTAGAAGACGGGGAAAAAAATTGCGAAAATTGCGATCGTAAAGAAGTGACTGGATGTTGATTTTTTTTTATTCAAATTTCTTTAAAATTGTTGAAAAATCGATGTACCACGTTGGGTTGTTTTGTTCGAAAAACTGTTTTTCACAGATTTAATGGAACAGATTTTTTTCCGTTCATCAATCAACATCGGTGCAATCGTGAAAAATTAAAATGAACCGATAGCGACGTGATGATGGTAAAAAATATTCTTGTATTTAGAGAATCGTTTATCTAAAAAATATTGATTCTTGATTCACAAATCTCACTAATCGATATCAGTTTCAAAAACTCTTTGAACGTTGTTCTTTCATTCGTTAGTCTGAATAATCGACTCGTTGCCTATTTTCAAAACATAACCCATTCGTGTTTCGATGTCGTGTCTACCGATGTTGAAAAATTTTCATCCATACCGTGTCCGTCAAACGCACGCATCGCAGGGTGAAAGTAAAACGAAGAATAAATCCGACACAGGTATAATAATGCTCAGCAGTAATTCTTACCGTAGAGAAAAATAGCGAATGTACGTTACACGTGTAAAAAATTTTCTTTCCTACGTAACTACATCTTCCGTGAAATTATTCGCATTCCTTCACTCACTTACCCACGCAAATGTACGGTGCTTAACTTTAATCGCGCTTGTTTTCACGTCATTTACATGTCACAGGATTACGCGCACGCACACACACACAAACACACACACACACACACACACACACATACACACACGTATAACGCTCAACTCTACGCTTATAATGGGAAACGAATCGCGTTTATAATGTATAATAAAATTGCAGCTGGTGCCCGCGTTCGGGTTTAATTCGACTAAAGATTATATTCAAACGGTGATATAAATCACATCGAAACATTGTTATTGGTTATCGAAGAAAATCCCTCGCCCATTTCTTCTTTTTTTTTTTTATATTCAATTCTTTTGTAACACTTGTTTATACGAGGACTCCGGGGAGAATTATATATTTCCTCCGTTACAGGATAATAATAAACCCGTTTACCTGTATGAAAAAAAAAAAAAAACTTTGACCAGTTTTACTCTTTTTCATAGGGAATGAGATGATATACCGATTTCTCGCAAGTTAAATATCTGTATCGCTTTGATTACTTTTATTTTTTGTCTTCCTGTTTTTTTTTTTTACAATCTTTACTACCGACTAGAGAATTTAAATCTGAAATATCAAAAATCCGTTTGACGGAGAATTTTTTACAGTACCGCTTGATCGACGATGAATATAGGAAAAAAAAGCACACACACACACGAGCATTAACGGAAACAGAGAGCGAAACTTTGGATGCAGTTAGGAAATTTTGGGACTTTTTAAATGGCGAGAATTCCAGCATGTATAACACATATCCGACTGTTTTGATGCGCGAAGTTCAACATCCGAGTCGGATTTCATTCCGACGGTGAAAGTGGACAGAATTCGATGCGAGGGAGAGCCCTTGCCCTACACCCTCCCCTCTCTCTCTCTCCTCTCTCTCTCTCTCTCTCTCTCTCTCTCGTCGGTCGAAGACTCGGCGTCCCGACGCCTTGCGCCGCGTCACTCAACCCAACTCGTGATTCACTCAGTTCCGTCGGTGCGGCTGCCTGGAGCAAGTGCGTCGACGTATCGTCGCGAATTCCCGTGATTCCCGGTTTTGCAGATATCTCAGCTGCCTCGCGGTTTATCGTCGGTGTTCCGAGGGTGTGTCGCCTTGTTTTGTTTTTCTTTAACACGGAAATTCTACGACCCTGTGCGTGGCTGATCAGGACGCTGCACCCCGCCCTGAAACGCAAACGGAAACCGAAGGGCGAGGGCTGGGATATCCGTGATCAAAGTGCCTCTCGAGAAGAACGATTTTCTACCTTAAACGTGCATCGCTTCTTTTCCCTACCGGATATCTGGGATCGTTGGATGATTAGCCGAGAGGTAAGAACGTCTCGAAACTTGAGGCGTGAGGAAAAATAATTGAGTATCATTTTGGCAAGCGGGCGTTTCGGTTTCATCGCGAAATGTATCGTGACTTTTTTTTAATGGTAATCGCTCTTGTTTGTGCTTTTGTCGAACTATGTTTCGCGCAATGTTTTATTCATCGTTGAGCCCAAATCTTCGCCCGTGTTATACCCTCGTAGATTCGTTGTAACGTGTAACGCACAACGTGAGTATGCGGTACAAGTTGGCAAAACGAGAATTGTACAGGGTGTACGTACGAAGAAAAGGGTCGACGACAATGATAAATCACAAGACGTTGAGGAATAAAGGTACGGGCGGACACAATGCAACAATCTATGTATTCCTTTTTCGTCTTGTATTGACAATTTTTGTGAAAGGATTTTATAACGGGATTGAAAAAATAACGCCGCTACGCTATCGGTACGAAACTGTTTTCACGATCGGTTTTTGCCGAGATCAGGTATTGTTGTTATTTTTTACCCGAACATTAAAGCCGGCGATGCGATGGCTGCAGGGTATTCCTTGTAACAATTTTCATCCCGTTTTATTTATCATACCGAAGCTCGGTCGGTTACAGATTTGCGAAAATTACGGTTCGGTCAAAGCGTTGTATGGAAACAGAAGTATGACGTAACGAACGTTTAAAAGTGCAGCTAAAATTAATCGAGTTGAATTTATCGTTAGGTGAAACAATATTCCCTTGAGGTATTGTTAAAAAAAAAATCCAAAAAAATTGGAGACCCATTAGTGTGTCAGCTACGATTGCACGATTGTTAATAACTTTGAAAAGATCCCATTATTGAATTATTTCTGTAACGAAAAAACAAAAAAAAAAAACAAAAAATCGCATCGTTTCACCGATTCTGAAAAACCAGTACTCGTATTATTGTAAAATGAATTTTCTTTCTTCATTTTTATTATCGCCGAAGAACGACGCGCAGGAAAACATGCCAGCTGCATGAACGCCAAATTGTAAAGATCAGTCGATGTTTTTTGTGATTTTTGACCGCGAGCTTTGGCGTGCCAATTAAACTCCTCCCCGTGCCCATTATATTCTATTCGGTACATTCGGTTTTCCAGTGGTACACGGAATTTATATTACAATCGACAGGATTTACATATACATAGGGCATTCCGTGCCAACTTGATCTGCCGCCAACCCCCACCGTCGCCGATTTTTTACTCGAACTTTAATTTACTATATCGGGGTTCGAAAAAGTAACCCCTAAATTATATTGACTTTTTTCTTTTTTTCTTTTTTTTTTCTTTTTTTTGTTTTCCAACTCCGCTTAAAAGCTTCTTTTATTTTCGCACTAATTTATATTCCAATATCCGTCAATCGTGCGAAAAAATGAACAAAAAAAAAACATTCCCTTCCATTCGAAGCTGTGGCGAAGATTTTTTGTATTAACGATTTATACGCGCGACTGATCGACGTTGGGATATAAATTATTGCGGAAAATAAGAAAACTCTTTAACCAGTGGGGGGGAAAAAAAAACTGAAATAATTGAAGGGTTACTTTGTCGACCCCTGAAACACCGTGTTGAAGTTCAAGCAAAATCGGAGATGATGAGGGTTGGCATGGAATGCCCCACATAAAAAGACCACCGACGGTACGCGTACCTGAGTTATTCTCTCCGTTCACCTGCAATCCCTGTGCATGGTTCATGCATACGTCACATCCGTTTCCGATGTCGATCATTACGGTTCCATACGAGTTTTCAACCTCCCTCGTCGTACACGCACAGCCATTAATAACGCAGCTTATGTCGAACAATGATCGTTATGATGCAAAAAAAAAAAAACAAAAAAAAACAAAGATAGTTTCATGGTGAAATGCGTTAAGTGGAATAAATACGATACGACAAGTTTTCTCTTCTTATAGAATTGCTCGTAAATACCCTTTTATATGAATATTTTCCTCGTTTCTTTAATCCACGTGTATTCAATCTTGAAGAAAATGTGCAAACTTTTCCGTTTCAGTATAACATGTAATTACCCTTTCTCCAGCGATACATACATAATTCGGTCCGTGTATACGTGCACAGGGTATTGAATAATTCAATATTCGTCCTTTGCGAAGCTCGTGCTACTTTTGATTATGCTGATGCGAAAAGTGATGGGTTAAGTTTCGCCCTAGTGGCTGTGAGTATTTTCTTCCATACGCCATACCGCCACATAGGTACGGTATATCTATGCGTATAAACGTCAGCCGAGGCTGATTGTGAGATGTATTAAATTTTGCAAACCTGCTTGCACGGCAAAGGTTTTCATTCGCAGGAATCCCTCTGTCTGAAAATCCCGAGTCTTGTATCTAGTTACACCTTCTTTGAACTTTGACGTTTTTCGCTCGACGGTTACTTCGCTGCCGTAGCTGTGACTAGATGAGAAGAATTTTCCCAACAAGACGTCCCTCCGATTCGTCGAAGGGGATACGTTTGCGGCTTGACGTAATGAAAATTGAAAAAGACGCCGCTGCGATTAATTATTGTCTAACCTGAGAAGTATAATTGGAAAACATGTGTACGTATACGACTCGTGATAAACAAACGGAGACTGGACCTCTCATCTATATATCTATATACATGCATGTGTGTATAATACGTAACGCGTGATATCGATACGTCCGAAAAACAAGCAATTAGCGGTACACGGGGGGTAATATTGTTGGCAAACTTTATACGGTCTGGATTACGAGGTGCAAAAATTATAACATACCAGGCGACAAATTAAACGTGCGGCAGGATTAACGAAAGAAATGCCAATATAGTGAGTCACGCCGCAAAGTCTGCAACCTTGCCCCCCCCCCCCCCCCCCCCAGATACTTTTGTGCTTCGACACAGCGAGGCAATTTCAAATTTGGCTTGCTTTCAAACCTCGAGTTTTGTGTACGCCGCACGTGCGACCGTCTATCACCTATACCTACATTCATTATCCATGTAAAACGCATATATGTGTGTGTATATGTATATACATACGGTATGTACAGTGGACGTAGTATTTTTCACGGTGATAAATAATAACCGAAGATAAACGTGATGCATTATGCAATCGGCGATACGACGAAAGCTTCCCTTGCAGGTAGGCAACACCAATCGAGATAAACCAAGATTAAATGTGTCGAGTATGTTATTCACCTCCATCTCCGATTTCGTAATACGTCTTCCTTCTCCAGCCTCAACGTGTGCACGTGACGTATACATTCGTACATTCGTACGTAATATACTTACACGTAGGTACATATACTTCTACAGTCGAAATTTCCCCGGTGTTTTCCGATACGTATAAATTATCCTTCAAATATGAAATGCAGAAGAAGAAAGTTGCGCGTGATATAATGTACAGTTTTCACACCTTTGTCAATAATCGTCGTTGTGTAACGTGTATTATTGTCTCTCGAAGGATGATCGGTTTTCTTTTACTTTCACTTTTTTCCACTGTCTCGTTTGATTAAACGTTCGCCGGATTTTCGCGTATGTTGAGAAATTTTTTCATTACTTTTTGGCTGATTTATTTAATGATGACAGCAACAACAACGGTAATGACAATACTGTATAATACTCGTCGTGAAAGAAATCCGCTTCTTTCGCGCTACATAATTACTCCAACGTTCGTTTAACGATCCTTCTCTTTTATTTTTCGCTACGATATTTATAAACTCTCGGGTTTATTTTTGACAGCGAAAGGAAAAAGGAAAGAAAAATGATAAACGTACAGTCGTATATTGTAGTTATTCTTATACACTTTATGAAATATTGCCGAGTAAGTATTGAAGCTTCGTTGTACGGACACCAGGTGTGGCAATCGGTGAAAAGGCTCATTATATTTCGATATTCCGCGAGCGGAGTCGTGTTTCGTTAAAATTGATACGCGACGTTCATCATCCTTCGAGATATATTATAAGAAATTTAATTTAAACTTTTCCGTGACATTTCTCGCCTCTGTACGAAGTGGGCAGTAATCTTTTTTTCTTTCTTTCTTTTTTTTCCTTTCTTCATCACTATTATTATTATACTATTCTATAATACTTCGAATAAAGTGGAATAATAATTTGCTTTCATGCGTTCAGTAATGAATTTCTTATCCCTTGGAAAAGTTTTTCTAACGCGGCACTAATGATCGTCGCCGCAAGGACTTTATAAACGAAATATCGTCGTATTTCATATAACGGGATTTTATTACAGTTACAATTTATTCATCCATGATCAATTATATTTTCCGATCAGATTTCCTCAATAGGGAGAGGAGGCGGGGAGGGGGAAGGGGGCCTGAAAATACAGCAATCGCTTGCTCAGTGATATCCGAAATAAATGGTGTTTATTAAACGTGCCAATTTTATCATTTCGAAGGTTCATCAACTCATTCTGTATTTATTTATTTGATTGAATGATTGTAATTAATGTTCCGTTTATCTTTTTTCTTACAGGTAAGTTGCTCCATCGAACAGAGTTATCATAATTTCCAGTCGACGATCGAGTCGTGAGTAAATATCGATTTATACATTTTTTCTCGTATTTTTTTTTTTCTTTTTAATTTGAAATTTCAATCATTTTTACGCGAATACACGTGAACCGATATTGTTGTGTTATTTATTTCACCGAAACGAGACATCAGACAGGTAAAGTTATGAGTTTTGTGGAGAAAAAAATTTACAAAAAGCAAGGATAAGATAACTTGATATACAGGACATTTGTTTTAAACCTATCGGGTAGCGGATAATCCACTCAGATATAGGTTGCCGGGTTACTCTCGGAAGTGGCAGGCGATAACTTGGGGTCAACCAATAAAGTAAGCCAATTAAACCGGCGGTAAGACTTCTTGATTCAATTTCCCGGGCAAAGAGGATTAGCCAAACGGAAAAACGGGGACAATATAAAGCAACGTCAACCCTTTTCCGTTTATGACGCAACTTGCGTTTTGAAATATATGTATGTGTAAATTGAAGTAAAACAAAAAAAAACCAAAAAGTTTTTAAAAAAAAGTTTACGTACACTTTGAAACAACTGATTTCTTTCCTCTCTCTGAAATTCTAAGCGTTAGCGTTCTCGAGAAATCCGACGAATCTGGAATTGTCGAGAAATTTTATAGCTACGCTGTGTCAAGATGGTGTATAAAAAAAATGTAATATTTTCAAATCATTTTAGTAGACACTCGGAATTGAACGTCCTTCTTTCAATCGTGTAAATTCATTCCCCCAACTTCCAAGACGAGAGGGAGTAAACTCTGAAAATAAATTTGACAGTTGATTGACTCGATTGAAATCTAGCTTGAATCTAAAATGTTAAAGCTGCGGGAGTTTATTAATAGATACTCGTCTGTCACACCAGTCGTGACTGAGGAGATTAGACGGTTTTTGGAAACCAATTCCCCGTTACGTTTGTGCGAAGGTGGAAACGATGCGACCATGCTTTACGTTCCCTGATCTAATTACCGGAAGGCTGTTGACGTAACGATTGAAAGATTCCTACGTTACACGCTGTACGCTGAGAAAAATTTCAGTTGTTGTAGTAACTAGAAAAATTCAGTAAAACAAGGTATCGTTGAAAGAACTGTTTGAATATTGTTGGAATTAGGAAAAACGAGGTACGCCTAACCATTTTGCGCTATCGTCGATCCTTTTTTGGTTATTGCAACGCAAAATCAGTTTGCGAGGTTTACTCTACTTTTTTAGTTAAACAAGGCTTTAACGCCAATTTATCGTTGCACAAGCGTTAAATTTTCGCATCATTTACAAGAAAATATAGCAACAGCGATCGTAATGAGAAAGAATAGTAACGGATAGTAGATTTTTTGGTAAGAACTAGAAAACTAATTTTCATTTTCTACCTAGAACTATATTTTTGGATCGTGGTAAAAAATGAAAACAGTCAAGAACTGAGCGGTAACCGGAACTAAGAATTTCTCTCAGTGTAGGTGTATTGTACATTTCCATCCGCGCCTTTCGAAATTCCCTTTCACCCGCCGTAACCTTCTGCGTTATTTTCCGTTTCTTAGAAACTCAATAACTTGCAGATGATAGGAAGGAGAAGTGTGTAGCAAGTACAAGGAGTGACGGACGTTTTTTCTTAACAAGCCCCGATGCTGTTCCCATGCTTTTCACCGGCAACATTTTTCCCTCGAGATCCCTTTGTACAATCAACAGAAACGCCTCCAGCACCGTACGTCGGCTTTGTCTTGAGCGCGAACGCGATTTATAGATGCAGCAGGTTCTCAGAAAATTACTTGAAGCAATTTCCAATTAACTGTGAGGTGGCGGAAAAGGAGACCGTTTAAACGGTTGGGTACCGAAAGATAACGGCGATAACGAGGAGGACGATGACGACGACAACGACGACGATTCCTTCGGGGAATCCCTTTCTCCTTGTATTTGAAAACTGGATCTTACAAATCGAATTAATTAACGGCAGTCGTTTTCGCCCACCGAGACGCAGTGATGGTCTTATTGACGTATGCCTTGGATAAAAAACATCTTTGAATACGGAACTACGACGCCTTTTAGTCGATTTGTTATTTGCCACAGCGTCAACCAGTGTTGAAATCAACCGCCATCCCACCCTTAAATTCGATGAGCTTGAAGTCGGTAACTGAAATTTAGTCAGCAATAATAAACAAAACATACTCATATTTTGAAAAGACAACTCTTCCCGATGTTTTGTTACGTTAACGTTACTGACATCAGCCTCGTTCAATTCGGGGGTTTTCACATCTGATTTTACAAAGTGAATCGTTAAGTGAAACGCGTCACGTCCAACTCCCATTCTCTCTGTTTCTCTTTCTGTCTGTCTCGTTCGGACATCTTGACGTGAGCACTTTAAAGGAAACTTGATTTCAAATACTCGGTCCGTTTGAATTTGAGGTGGTCTTTGATACACCGTTACACATTAAAACCTCAACAGTTTCGAAAAACGGGGCAATCCCAAAGTGTTGGGGGCCGATCTGTAGCAGAGCTAGTTAATTATTTTACGCTGACACAAGGTGTAAATACATCGGTTTTGGTCACTTTGGTACCGGTTGTGAGCATCGTTTTATTCAGTTGTCGCTCTATTCGTTACTTTTGGTTGAAGGTTGTCTACGCTGTCACTAATTTTTCTTCAATAAAACATGCCAGGTATTAAAATTTATTTCTACAAAAACTTGCTGCTGAATAAATTGCATTTTTTAGGCACGATGATGAATTGCGTAATAGAAGAAATCAAAGGTTAGATTGAGAAATATAAAACTTTATAAAGGTGGCCACAAATTATGCGTACGTAACATTCTACGCTCCTTAATATCAATACTGGATCTATGGCAAAAACTAATTGTGAAAAAAAAAGATGAAAATATCACTGTTTTCTATCCATTAATACCGAAAACAGTTGATTCGAGCACTACAGGAAAGAAAAAACGTACTATTGTAGAATCGGTCCTATTAGCATATCCGGTATCGAAAGCACAAAAGTATTTAATATAGGTGCACCTACAAATTGAAGTAAAAACGAATACATATTCTGACAAAAGAGAGAATTGATAAACGAGGACACCGAGTTTATACGTTATATCGTTAACCGGGATCCGACATAGCGTCGAGAACGAATTTGTCTTACCGTAGCAGCGAGTTGAAGTAAATAGCCTTATCTGTTTTTGGCAAAGCCACGAGGACGAACTTTCAAGCTTGCTAATGGACAAACTTGCCCTTACGCTTAATATATAAAGCCGAGGAGCTTGCGATGTCACGGATGAGAGTTGCATCAACGGTCTCTCCTCTTCTCTCGTCTCATCTCGTTTTACTTCCTCGTCCTCATCTCTCAACTGTGACTTCGACGTCGAGCTACCGGAGTGACTCACAATCAGGGAGGATCTTTTGGGGGTTTAGCACGGGATGTCCGGAGTTGTAACGTCGGTTATGAATACAAATTTATTCCTTGGAAACGACGACGACCATGCCGGCGGTAGTTGATACGGCGTGGATGAGAAATTCAACGAGCAACTAACGCGATCGTCTGTTTCTACATCAAGGTGTAATATGCCAACACGTGTCGCGACACCGTGTCAACGTGACAGCTACCCCATGAAACTCATCAACGTCCGAAATTGATTAAACGGAGCTTGTCGGCGAATACGTGAATAAATACACTTTGGTAGTAACTGTCGTGCTTATTCGCATTTTCAAAAGCACATTTTCGGGTTCTCGCTTTCGCTTTCCAAATCCCAGACAAGAAATTTGGTACCCTTTTACACATGCAATGACACAACGCCGTTGTCTTCAACATTGTTGTTTCGACAAACTTTTTACTCTGTCCATCAAACGGTCAGATACAGTCACATGTGAAGCTAGTTTTCTACATCCACCGATAGCGAAACGTTCAATGGTATTTAGAAATCAGTCGAATGGTGTAAATGATGTTTTGGAAAACTTATCGCAACCTTTTAGTGCAGAAGATTGAAAACAATACCGAAAACGAGCGAACTCTGAGCGAAACTAACTCAAAAGTAAATTCACAACATTCGAATATTTCGTTTAAGCGAAATTGACAGCTGACAAAAATATTCCTCACTGCGTTCCACGCTTTGTCATGGAAAATACGAAGGACAAGCATTACGTCCCGGTGAAATATACTTACATCCGCGTGAAAAGAGTACGTGCAATTTTTACTACCAGAAGAGTGCAGGCGGTCTTCCGTTTCCGGATTCGCGCGCCGTTCGCAACCTCCGATCCTCCTGTATAATCCTGGTTACGCAATGGACAACGCGGTTTTCGCTTCCGCAAGAAAGGGAGTGATACTTTCAACAAGGGGAATATGAAATGGCTTCCATTTATTGGCCGCGCTGAATGGATCAACGGACATCCGCTGCTCCACGGATGGATAGATGCGGAGTTGTATTCCCAGGGGACAGTTTAACGACAAGTACGCCGATGCTTTCTCTCCCTCTCTCCTTCCCTCTCCATCTCGCTCAGGCTCCGTTTAACCCTTCTTCGTTCCAGGCGTTTTTCTTTTTTCACCCACCTCGTTCCGGAGGAACGTTGAAGAGAAACTCAACGAGAAGAAGAGGGCGCTGCCCAATTGTCGTTGCGGAAAATAAATTCCCCCGACGACGAGGATCCCGGACTCTTCAGATACCTACCCGTATTTACTTCCCTCGTTTTTCTTTATTCTTTCGTTACTTCGAGTTTTTTTTTCTTCTTTTTATTCTTATTCTTCTTATTCTTCGCAATTTCTTTAGTAGATTTCAGCCCCGGGGTTCGTCTGTATCCTACACGGAGCAATTCGTTGTAAATTTTTTTCCCTCGCTTTCTTCTTCCACGTCTTCTTTTTCTCTCAACTTCCCCCCCCCCCCCCCCCCCCCCCCCCTCCTCAACCCTTACATCATCTCGTATTTTTCGAATTTATCCGACCGCAACCCCTCGGCTGAGATCCTAGGTATTACGCACCAGTACCAAATAAACGGTGCGTTTATCCATCTTATCGAACCTGAATTCGAAATCCTCGAGTCGGCAACGGGTGAGAACGGACCTTGCCGCTAATTAAAACCTTCTCCGATACTTATTCCAAAAAATAAAGAGCATTCATTTCCCGGAGGCGAAAAATATCGTCCTTAAAATAATAACAAGACTTTAAGCGATGCTCTGTTACCGGCACCAGCTGAAATGCAAATTGGCGGATGAACACCGTAAACAAGCTTATATGGGTTTCCGTCGCGGGATCCTCTCGCGCTGCAACGCCGTTATATGGATAAGTATGTAGGCGTAAATACCCCTGTGTATACACTATTTACTCATACATATGTATCCACCTGCTTTCTCGCGATTATACTCGGGGTATGATTACAAACGGACGGCTGCCTGCCACGTGGACGGAACCCTGGTTTATACCGCTGCCGAGTAGATTTGCATAATAATTTCTCTTGTCCGGCTTCTATACCTACATCGCTGGCAGGGAACCACCCCTATGGTCAATCTCACCCTTGCTCCTCCATGGCTTCACTCGGCTGCGGTAATTCGCGTTTACTCAACTCTGCCGAACGATGCATCCGCTGATTAGTTTCCAGCTATAAACGAAGCGATGAAAGAGCGAGCGACGTTTAGTACACTGGTTGAAATATTTACTTTCTTGATCGAGTAATTCTTAGGTATAATTTACTCGCTTTCCTTGATTTCATTCGTTCGATTATTAATTTGATTCTCATTCGAATAAGGTGTATTTTAGTACGTTAAATTTTCTCGAATCAAAGCGATCAAGGTTGTGTTTGATTCAGGTTTTTTGTTTTTACCAATGACGAGTGAATATCGTTCAAGGACTAATAAAATAGTGTAACATTTTTTTACTATTGAAATTCTGTCAAATTTAACCAGATCGACGAAATGTTGTACGAATTAGGTGAATATTTTAGGAATTTAACATGTTATAATTATTTGAATGGTCCTTTAGAAAATCGAGATGGGAACAGATGTTTGCGGTCGTGTTGTAATTTGAGACGGTCACAGAGTGTAATAAATAACAACTACCGTGGGAGGGTTAAAGATAACGGAACGTCCGTCATATCAGCTGCAAAACCCGGAAGTCAGCGAACGCTTCGGAACGCGAGTCACGACGAGGTAAAGTTGAAGAGGGGGGGGGGGGGAGGATGAGGAGGATACCAAAATGGCGACAGCTGCACGTAATCTGATCAGCATTGCTAATTGAGACTCGTTCGCGCGGTCGCGACGCTCTCCTTCTTCCTCCAAGCTCTTTCTTCGTATTAACTACGATCTCCTTTTTCTCTATTATTAACACCCTCGCCTCCTCCTTCTCTTCTTATATTCGCTTCGCCCTGGCGTGAGATACCCGTGCTCCGCAACTCATCGTTGAATCAACTTTATAAGCATGTATAAAGCAAAGTTTTGGCTACTTCATTATACCAAGTAATCCACCGTCGCAACGCGTTAAGGATATTCGAAGAAGCTTTTTTTACCGTCCAAAGTTTTGCGGAGGGTGGGGAAAAGGTCATTCAGACATTAGGATCTTGTGTACTTTAATTTTCAATGGGAATAGCGCGGGGCTTGCGTGTTGGATCGCTTGGCGTGAAAAACATCGACTTGAAAATAAAGTATATTCTTATACTTGTTACATGTGAAACGCATTTCTTGACACTCGTGGGTGATACTAGCGTTCTAAAAACTCTGTGTTTTTTCAACCAAATCTGCGTAAGTACGTCCTCAAATTGTTTCTTTTTTTTTTTCTTTTTTTATATTAAAAATTCAATTTTCCCAAAATTAATAATTCACCAATAACATAACCTGCGAAGAAACCTGTACACCTGTATAGGAGAAAAAAATTAGCAGCGAGTAGCCCGGTAATACAAATGTTTGTACTTTTTTTTTGTTTTTTTTTTTTTTTAAACCGTGTTCCCATTCCTGAAGGAATTGTTTCGCACAACAGGTGAAAACGATTTCTAAGAAAGACAGGGTGATTTGTCCGCCAGGATCCCATCTGCACGGTTTTATCGATACCGGGTCTCAGAACGATTTATTCTTCTTTCTCGATTGAGGAAGATTTTCCAAGATGGTGTAACGTTCGAGTCTGCAGACCATAAAACAATCGCACTCGATTGAATTATGACCGTCGCCAATCGGGCCCCGATAAATGTCGAGCTGCATCATCCTATCTCGTTGTCAGTCTTCGCCAATTCTAATTTCTAATAATCCTCGCGGCCTACTCGTTAAAAAAAAAAAAAAAAAAAAATCGGTGTGAATAAAGGCGACTATTTGTTCGGCAGAATCCCGGCGGACTTTCTCTAACAGGTAAATGATGGCTGGAGATCAACTCGCGACTGCGATGAGCTCAGGGGCGGATTTTCCGTCTCGATGGCTTCTTCTTTTTCTTCTTCTTCGGTCCATTTTTTTGTTTTTTTCTCTTTTTTTTCTTCCTTCCTCCTTACAGTTTAAGGAAGTTTTCTCACCCGGATTAGACCCGCTATTCAAAGTATAACAAGTCGAGCTCTTCACCGCGAGTTTATCATAACGTGCCGTGTCATTTCTCTCTTCTTTTACCGGAAGTCTTCAAATTTTAGTAGTTGACTTTTCGCGAGGCGCCGCACATTTTTTCGATTACATTTCACGAATTGTTGAATTTGTTTCCAGGCGTTTTTCATCAATTTACTCGACCGTTATATTTTACTTGTAACCTTTCCCATTCTGTTTCAACCGTCGCAGGGTTATGTGAGATTTTTGAAAGACGTACGATTCTTGAGCTCAGTTTCAAAATTTGATACCATTCGTCCCGACGCACGGATTATTGCTTTGATGTCGTAACGGTGTGAAAAGGGAACGAAAAATCGTCTTTTAAAACTCTGTTGCAGCTGTTATCCCCTTCAGTCACAGTGGAATGCTCAGCGTTCCGTTTGAAAAATTTCCAAAATTAACTAGCCATTTCGGTCTGAACTTTGTTACCAAGGGCTTTTTAGGAGTGCTAATCACGAATCTGAAGTCAGAATTTGAACTAAATCCAAAATGGCTGATCCAATATGGCGATACATCCAAATTCTGACTTCGGATTCGTGATTAGCGCCCTCAGAAATCCCCGAATAACAAAATTGAGGCCAAAATATTGATTGGAAAAATGCGTGACCGAAAGGGCTGAGCGAACGAGATATTTAGAAGCTGCCCATCGTTATATCGCAACTATGCCTAACGTTGCACGCATCTTGTGCGTACAGGGCGTCGTTTGGCTTTGAGTTTTTTCCTCCAGGAACGGGATACAATGGAGGAAACAGCGAGGCGAGATTTAACCTCGAGGACGAATAAAGCCGTACGTATAGAGAGCTTGGCGTTCAGGTTTTCCATCCCTCGGCAGCACCCACGCTGATATATATTATTATGCCCCCCGTTTACGGGCGGAGAAGGCCGGGATGTTCATACGAGTGCCTTCCATCCAGCTCATGCCTCATGGATGTTGTCGGGGCGCGTGATGAAAGTTTTTAGTGCCTTCACTTTTTCTGATAAGCTTAGAAGCCGGGGCAGCAAACCCTACTCGCTTATACGCCTCGAGATATTTTTTCGGGATACCTATTCTCCTTTGACCTAAATCCGACCACGCGTTCAACCCCTTCGCCATTGTCTCCGATTCGATTTTGTCATTATATATATAATATATACTTTAATATATATATATATATATACTACATATTGGAAAAATATTTCCCGGAATATACGATTGATAATTCTTTGATTTCATGGAATCATCTACTTTCGATCGAAACGACTTACTCACGAAATTCGAAAGAAATTATCTTTTGTTTGAGTCTTATTATAAGCAATTGAAGTATATATAATATATATTAAATTATTTATTGTTCATTTTTTTTCTCACGGATTGAAAACATATTTATTTTTCATTACAAAAAACTAGTAAAATATTCTTCAATATCTCATCATTGTTTATACAAATTCAAGTATACATAGAGATTTTTCATGGCAAACAAAAATCGTTGGTATAGCATCGAATCGTAGATTTACGACCGAACTCCAAAACTATATTTTACGGCAATCGAGTAAACTGATGTTTTGTTAATTGGGAAGATTTTTGTATCTGTTGTAACGCGCTGTGTTTTTTGAAAATTTTTACAACGAATGCCTCTAAAGACCTTATTTTTTTCAATCGCTGAAGAGCAATCGCTCTGAAATATATTATAATAGTTGGAGCGGGAAAAAAAAATCAACAAATGACACAAAAGTGAAGTGCTTGGTAAAGGGAAAAAAACCGAACTGTACGCTTCGTTTCTATTAAACACGATTACAGACTCGTTCGCCGTATCGAGTCTGTGCGTACGTCGTAACTATAGACGGAAGAAAAAAGAAAGAAAGGAAAAAAAAAGAAATTGTGCAAGAGAGAGAGAGAGAGAAAAAAAAATGCATCATCTGGTGAGCGAAATTCAAACCGGTCGCGATTCCAGTATTCCGTGTATCCTGTGAATGACAGCAACGTTTTCAGGTACCAAGCAGAACGGGCAAGCAAATTACTCGCCAATTCTAGTTGAATAGACACTTCAACGGCAAACTTTACGGTAACGATCTCCTATAACAGCAATTATTATTATTATTATTATTATTATTATTATTAATATTATTGCGGTTACTACCATCGACGCGAGATGTAGAAATTTCCTTTTTCATGATACACGCATTATATAGGACGTCTGTATTTTTATACACGGCGAGATAAAGTTACGAAAGATGTTTTTCTTCTCCGGAAGCCCGTTTCCCATGCGAGGAGAGAATCAGGTGCGAATAATTCTTGTTTCCTTTCCGTCGGTAAATTTGCTGGATCTACGTCTGTATAAACGTTCCACTTTCTATTATTATTATTATTATTACAATATATATATATATATTATTGCGTAGGCGTGCGACGACGTCGTCTCGAAGAATTTTATATGACAGGCGTACCGTCGATAAAACTTCATCGCCGGATAGATGCCGAGCGGTGTGTGTGGCTGCTATCTGTAACGTTACAGTCTAGCGTAACTCTGCGGAGGTCAGCATGCAGGGCGTTTTAGGGACGACGATCCCTCTCCTGGTCTCCGCCGGGCTGTAAATTCCCCCCCCCCCCCCGGGTGTTACGGCCCTGGATAGTCGTAGGCACGTCGCGTTTAAACCGCGTTTGTTATCCATAACGTCTCGTCAGCGTTTTTCACCACCGGTACTAATAAAGGAAGCGAAGAAAAAAAAAAAAAAGAAAAAAAAAGGAGAACACAGAACGCGCCCCACACCGGAAGTGTTACGCAAGAGTTGAACGCCGAAAGCGTTGTGTTCACCATCCGTAAAAACGGGAATGAATATACCGCACAATGACGTGTGCGCATCGATGTATTATACGCTCAGAATCAGAATTGTTGCTGCAATTGATATTACGCCAATAATAATAATAATAATAATAATAATAATAAATCAACAATTACATCAGATTGCAAGTTCGCAGTGTTAGTTACGTACGTGTCGTAACGATTCGTTTTTAAGAAAACTCACGTTAATCCCCAACTTTTGGTTACGGAATTTCGTTGAAATTTGGTAAACCGCATGTTAGAAATGTAACGTCAACCGCAGACTCGTAGGTATTTTACAAATTGAACTTCTTAGATGTTGTTCCGAAGTTGATGTTAAGAGTGCAATTTTCCTTAAATAGCGTTTCGCTGAGTTAACGTCACGAAATTTCAAGCTTGCTTACGCGATTTCAGATCCCCGTTCAATATTGTATTCCACGCTTATAACCAACCAGGTGATTATCATGCGCGGTATTACCGCAGCCGGTCCGCACGGTCGTCGCCGTCCTTTATGGGTTCGCAATATGTTACCGCATGTAACCTCGATTACGTTCAGAGTCCAGTTCAGCCTCGAATCAAGCGGAAGCTTTCGAGGGTGGTTGATGACCCAAGAACTCGACGATGGCGGTGCACCTTGAATTCTCGAATGAGATTCGAGATGAACGCAGGCGACCCGACATTCTGTCGACGAATATATGCAACCCTCCCGCGATCCTTTTGTGCGACTTCGGTAACGCGCTAAGATTAGAACCAAGGATGATTAAAGGGGTTCGCGGACTTTGCCGAGCGACGGTGTCACCCAAAGGTGATGAATTTCGCGCTTTCGCAGCCCCCACCTTTTTCTCTTTCTTTTTCTCCTTCTTTCGCTGCATTGTTTCCGCAGCGTTTCTACTTTCTTGACCGCATCCTGCGATGTAATGTGCCCGCCTAATGTCACCTCTTATCAATTTGCAACCCGCTTCTAGTAAATTTCTTCCAACGCTTCGCCGCGGTCTCATACTTCGCATCCCTTACACGATTAGAACGCAGGTGGAGAGACTGAAAATGCTCGACTAAAATTGACTGTAAAAATTTTTCTCAACCGAGATATAATATCCAAATAAGCGTCGTTTTCACGGTTCGACCGATCGATCCACTTGACGCTAAATGAAATAAATGCGAATTATCACAGTCTGCAGTCGAATGTTGTCGCTTCGCTTTTACTTTCGCGGGTTAAGTAGCTCGTTAAACTCTGATCAAAGTTCAATATAACGCTTCGGTGAAAACCCATTCGTCATTTCGATGTACGTAAAGTCTCTCTCGCGGAGAACAGAGGTTATAAAATGTCAGAGAATATCGGCGAGGGTCAAGTTTTTTACAACGATACTGCAAATCTCTTTGCGCGTATACAGCGGTCGGTCTCGATTGTCCAGAGAATGCACAATAAACATTCCGGGTACCGCAGAATCCATTCCAGAGAATCCTGAATTCTCTCTCGGTCGTTCGTCGGTGGGATAAAATCGCTATAGCATTCTTACGCACCCTCATTCGTCGCCCGTATAGGAACGTTGTAAAATTTTGCTACCGCTCTTCTGTAAAGCGATATGGAAATTGTGACACGTCTTAGAGTAAGAACGTATCCTGCTTCCGAGGCGAAAGCTTCCTCCCAACAATATCCCGGCACCTGTACAGACTCTACACGGGAGCTTTACTACCCAATGGAATTAACGGTGGGGGAAATTCGGTCGATAGCTTTGAGCGAACGGTGGTTTAGCATAGCGTAACATCAGGTTTATTCGCTCGGAGTAGCTCTGGTTTGCAGTAAGCTTGCGTGCTTAATTTTGGAGTAATATAGAAACCCTCGTTCCAGTTGCGAGCTATCCTCGAAGTTCGTTTTATCGGCGTTACAGAATTTTCAAAACACTTCCGCGTGTTTGTTTATTAAGAGGAGAAACTCGCGATTTTGCCGAGCGATTAAATTACGTATGCTCGATCAATCGATCGTATTGCCGCGATCGAAAAACGCCACGCCGGTTTTATTCGATTTCACCTCTTTTTTTTTTTTTTCTTTTCACCCTCGACGTACCCACACTGCAACCTATCCTGCAGGACGTCACTCAGCGAGAGGTTCTAAGAGACGCAATCAATCTTCTCGCCGCCTCTCGATTTTTTTTGGCAGTAAGAACTGGCTCTGTTTTTCGTCCCTGGATCTTTAGATAAACTTTCTATCCAGGCTACGAACAAGAACTATATAACGCGAGGGTCCAACGATCCGGACGCTATGATGTTGAGATTATCGTCGATCAATCGGCAAGTATCGCTGAATATCGCGATGCGAGATACATTTGACACATTTTTCTTGACGAAAAATAAAAATACTGAGGAAAACTTGACAAGAAGTATCGACCTCCGTCACTCGGCAAAAACCAACTCTCCAAGGTCTCGCAATCATCCGCGTACTTTACTATTATCCATAAGTAAACCCGTACACACGGAAATGAAATGTGCTTCGTGGAGAGCTGCAGAGCTAGCGGAGCTCGTGTTATACTCGGCGTGGAGCGGATTCTCGACGTAGTTTCTTTGTTGGCATGCGGCATTAACCGTCCAGGGACGGCGCTCATTAACGTGGATAATTAGCCGACGGTGGTTGGCTGCTGCCGACAGTCCGCGAATCCTTTGAACGTTGCAACACTTGACGATGGCCATCTACGCGTATAACTTCGAGATTTAATATATGGACGCTGGTGGTTCATTACTGTACTATAGGAACACGAGCTTTCATGCAGATGAGACGATTGTCGAGTGATTGTACGTATATGTGAAAATTTTGAAAATTTAAAATTTTCTATATTTTTATACTTATGTAACATATGATCGGCAACACCCAATTTCCTATGCTGGTTCATCAGAGTGAAAAGAAAACATTTTATTTTATGAAAAAAGCCACGAATCGCACTTCGTGGTTATTTATTATTGAACTTCTTTTATCGACAGAGCTGTTTCTCTTCACGCATCGGTTCACTGACAACTCTTTCCTGTATACATATTATTTCTTTCGATTGATCAAAATTAATCGCTCGTATATTTCTGTCGAATCGCAAAGGATGTAGATTCGCGAATTTATGGAGATGAATAACCTTGAGGTACGTTCCAATGATTCTTCTGTCTTTCGACCGTATCAGTTTTATTCTTCTTCTTCTGCTTCTTCTTTTTTACCGGTTCGCCTGAACCGTGCGTAAAATTTTATCCGAAAAATACATCCGATTTGCTTTCAAAATCCAATTATCTTGTTCAACACCGTTGTAGTAGAATTATAGTAATCAGTGTACAGGTAAAGGTAAAGGGGTAAAAAAAACCGGACCGATTTAACGCGTGAATAAAATCCGAACGCGTTGCCTGACTATCGTATTTTTCTTTCGAAAATTCGAAGAATCCTCGTTCCTTGCTGAGATACACGCTTTTTAAAAACGGGTCTTCTAAAATTTGCTGAGAGGATGAAAAAAAAAAAATTACTGTCAAAGTACGTTCAATTTAATTTCCGTCTTAAATTATGATTTGAAGTTTGGCTCTGGCATTTTAACAATTCTCTTAGATTCTATTCACATGTCCATAAATGACCTATTTCAGCAAGCAATAAATATTTTTCGCATTTTCAAAAGCGAAACGAAAGGTTTATTCTTACACTCTCGAACAAGAAAAAAAGTTTTCGAACGTCGGTCGATGCGTTCGGATTTTGTTCACGGTTTAAAATCGCTTCTCTTTTTTCTCTCTTTGGTCCAACTTGTGTTTTGAACTGAGATAACGCTGATTTACTCTGCAGATCCTTCATCAAGATCCAATTTAAGACCTGCGTTACACACATAGATCGCAAAGTGTAAATAAGAGACTTGAAATATACATCCGTGGAATTGTAAAGGGGGTTAAGGACACGAAGGGTATAAAAAATTCTTCACTTTATTTCATCCGACAGTTCACCGCCGCGGGATCGTAAACTTATATACTATACGTGAAAATAAATCGCGTTTATAACGACGCGGTTGCGAAATAAACGAAAATCGATTCCCAACGACGGCGTTTAGGAAGTTACAAAAAGAAACTCACGCGGACGATGGTACAAGGAGGTTGTAGGTGGGTAGGTAACAATCTCCAACTTCTTCATTCCCCCCTTTCAATTCTATCTCTCATTTTTTCCTCACTCTCACTCTTTTCCTCGATTCTTTTTCATTTCTTTCACTGCGCCAAGATTGATTGCGAATCCTTACCCGTACGTATACATATATCTATACATGCCTGCGGAAACCCGGGTCTCCTCCCTCTCTCTCTCTCTCCCTCCCTTTCTCTCTCTCTCTCTTTCTCTCTATCTTCCGTTGAGCATTGTATCTTTCGGAGTGTTTGAGACTTTCCAATACCGCTCAGTAAGTCGGAGGCCGAACCCGTCACGCGATTCGAAGAGAGAGAGAGGGAGAGAGAGTATCGAGTCAACTCGCCCTTCTTCCTTCGACGTTTCCTTTCCGAGTCGGCGAGGCCAAGAGAATTCATCCCCCGGATCGGATGACCGTCGCGGTTCCATATTATTATCGACGTAGGTACTCGTCGGATCGACGGTACGCGATGAAAACGAATATCATATGTGATATCGAGCGATTGTATTGCCCTAACCTGGATATCGACTGTCGGCGATCTCGAGTGGTCACTCAAAACCCAATACGGACTCCCCAAACACACGCGAACCGAGTATCCATCTATCCGTCCACTCGTCAAGTTTCACGGTACTTGGTCACGCGTTAACCGTATGACTGAGACCTCGATTAAGGGGATCGGGGTAGATACGTATATGCGTATACCTGCCGTATATTACATATCAACGGAACACGAAATATCGCCTAATGATTTCATGCTTTTCAAAGCAATGCTAAGAATATATATATAGTTTGTCAATCATTTATTGAAAATTTCACACGATTACTTTTCATTTCACTTACGATTGGTTAGACTTGAAAATGAATGCTCAACTTTTCCAACGAGCATTTATTATTCGATACGTTCTAATTTGGATTTTCCCCCATTTGTCAAAGCTGATTTACCCCTTATTCTTTTGGCAACTTTTTATTCTTGAATCGTCAAGCAGAGCGTTTGAGATCAAAGAAGAGAATTATAATAAAAAAAAAAAAAAAAACGCGGTGACGAGGATCAGTACCAACGTCTTGCCAAATTCGTTCCATCTAATTTAGCAAAGTCTTTTCAATTGTTTTTTTTTTTTTAGTCCACCGTAACTAAATTCGTCGTTATCCGATCATCGTAGATCCGTGACTCTTTGCAGTTACCGAATTATTTGGAACTCGAAGATATCTTTCGCTGATTGCACTGCTGATTCGACGCGATTAAAGTGTCGTACTAATAAAAAAAAAATAAAAACAAAATGACGGAATTATATTCTAGGTATTATACGCTCTGCAGCGGTACCCGTAATGACTTAGTAATTCGCATTTTTTTTTTTTTTTATCATCTCTTCGCTTGCTTCTCGTCTTCATTTTCATTTTCATTTTAACGTTCTTTTTCTCGTTTTCGCTCTCGTTTTCGTTTTAGCGGTGTGGAAAAGTGGCGACGCTGCCGCCCGCATCAAGTTTTCAAGTAACGACGGCTGTCCTACTTCAGAAAACATTTATAACCGACTCCGAGTGATTCATTACGTGGAAAAGATCCGCCCCCGGCATTATCCTACGCCGAGCTAACCTCACCTAGCCTGACTTAATACGATTTTGAAGAGCGGGAAATCCTCACCCTCGAACTCGGTGAATTTTTCAACGAAGACGAGTCGAGTCGTTGGTTCACTTCCATCGGCGGGAGTGAAATTCTTTCCAAATATGCCCCTGTAACCGGGACGCGGGGATTTTGGCGGGGGTGAAAAAATCGGATCTCTTTATAATTGTATTCCCTATAATCCCGAGGGACGAAGGATAATCTTGACCCATCGCGTCGTCCGTGAAACGCGGCAGGCGATAACGAAATTTCATTATCTTGCACGGGGTAGAATTATGAAAGTCCGTAAAAACGGAAAGACTAATCGTCACGCTCGATCTCATCCGATGGATCCTGCGGGTCATTGCAGATCCGGTGTTCAAAATGGATTTACCGAGTGGATTTTCGTGTTCGCAAGCGAAGAAGACGCGTTTCCAAACCGCCACAACCCATCTCGCTCTGTCGTAATCGGACGGAATATAAATTTCGGTTCACAGGACTCGGAATTACACTTTGCAGTGTCAATTTTCTCAGGCGGTTTTGAAACCGTGCCAAAAACCAACCGGCATCCAAATTCATGATGGAAAAAACACGCACAACTCCTGAAAACAACATATACGAGGAAATTATTCTCCCGTTTTAAAAATCACTCCTCAAAAGAATCGAAAACTCCCGTCATCCGTACAGCCGGATATTTCATTCGGACTGATCGGATCAACGGTCAGTAACCGCATCCGTTCGCTAATAAGAACTTCCAAACGTCACGTGTGTTTGGAAAGTTGGCAGGCGGCGTTGGCGGTTTGGCCCGGCAGGTATAACCCATCTTCTCATCACGGACCGCGTCGTCAGCCCCATTTTCTTCTCGGCGTTGAATCGCAGCTTTCGCCCTCCTCCCACGCAGTTAACTCCGTTCGCTTTTTCGCCACAGCTCGTTGACCGTGGGCCGCTTTTACGACTCGTGCAGCTCCTGAGAGCCATTCCGACGTCTGCGCCACGGTCTCGGCTTCATCGAATAGTTCTGCACCCATTCGACAACGTGTGGCTGGACTGCAGAGAGCGTACCTGGCCTGTCGTTTAAACCCGCGCGATCGGTCTCCTTTCTCCAAGCTTCGGTTGTGCACCTTTCGACCTTTTCTCCCGCGCATCCTTTCACCCCGATTCGAATCGGTCGAAATGTCCCTCGAAGAGCCGTAACGAATAGCGCGGATCGGCCACAGAGACCGAGTCTTTGGATCTCCGTTCCTTGACCTCCGCACCTTTTTTTTTTTTTTGGATCTTGATCCCTCGCGAGTTAATTAATCGCCGCCGATGCTCTCAGCAATCGCGTCGAACGCAACGTCTACGATCGTGTTCCGAAGACGTAAGCGCGATTCTCGACGAGTCGCAAGCTCAGGTTGTTTCGTCGACGCGTTTAAATATCCTTTGAAAAGCCCGCCTACCTGCAGTATTCGAGTACGGGTACCTACGACTTTGGAGGCGGATCACCTTTGTTCAATCAACGCTCCTCTCATCCGATTCTCTCTCGCCTTCTGTCCCCGGTTCGCTTATAGCACATAACAATATAAGCCAAAACTTTCACCCGAGTAGGCGGCCGGCATTGCAGACACGACAACGACGTCTTCTCGCATATTCATTCACCTTCGCACGTTCGCACAGCGTTCACTTTCAATCGGGCTGTTACAAACTTTGAACATTGTACAATCCATTCTGTGGTTGTATAACAATATATATTCTACCAACACTGTGCATAACCACGGTACTTTTGTAGGTGTCTCGAGTCAAAACGACAACCTATTCAGACGAAATTTTCATCAAGCTCGTACCTCCACACGTACACACGTGTAATTCTGCGCGTAGAAACTTTTCGACTGTCGGACGAGGCGTTGAACAATTCCTATGCCTGTTTAAAGAGACGATAATTAATTACTCCCAACGCGCGTGACAATCGCCTTTATATACCATTGTTAGTCGCGCGTTATACGGCTTGATATGTGTGCAGAGTGTGCTCGTTTCCACCTTTGGGTACACGTTGCGCATCAGGTGCATATCGATATTCCGACTTGGCATTACATGGCCGCGAGGAGAGAGAGAGAGAGACTGTTGCGCAACGTTTTCGCTGTGTGTTCGTGTCTATTTAGTAGCTGTGCCAGGCAAAGAGGAATACAGCTGTCTGTAACCTGCAGAGCCACCCGTCCGTATGGAAATTTTTGCCAATTCATGGACAGCACGAACGTCGGATCCTCCCCCTCTGTACGGATTTCGCAAATGTCAGTTTAAATGCTATCGCGATATCGGTGCGGTACGACGACAGAGTTTAGAGCGCGGCAACACCGGCCCGGAGTGGAGCAATTTTTCATAATTGTCAAACAGCGAGGCTGCTGCAAATGTTCGCCGGAACAATGGCGAACAATCGAGTTGCGCTGCACTCCCTCGGGGTAAAATATACCCGACTGCTGAATCAACCCTACCCTGACTCCCCCTCCCGTTATATTTATTCACGTTTTTCTCTTCTCGCTGGTTCGGAAATTAATTGTTCATGCGCCGCGGCGGCAAACTGCACAACCTCTAATCACAAATAATAGAGCTGTCGTACACTATGTATAGATCAATTTCAAACACCGTTCGTTCGTGATATTTTTTTTTTATTTTATTTATTTATTCTGTACAGTTAATTTAAAAAAAAGAAGAAAAAAGGGTGAGAGAGAGAGAGAGAGAGAGAGAGAGAGGGCAAAGCGATACATATACATGTATATATATATATATATATACGCACCAACGAGCCTTTTGTCACTCTCGCTTTAATTGGCACTCTATTGTGCAATGAAACAAATATAATTGACAACTCGGATCCGCAAAAAAAAAGAAAGGAAAATAATCAAAGCCGGCCAACACAGTCCGATGATTTTTACACGCAGCGTTGTGTATACGTTGGGCAATTTTTTATCACTCGAATGGATTAACGTGTCTGTAACTTCCGGCGGTACGGAAACGTAATTGATGTCTTTTATTAACTCGCAGTTCAGTCGGTCAGTTTTAAATTGACGGGTGTATTATTGTACCTACCGTGGTGTAGAAAACGAAGGATAATTTACGCGTGGAAACGTGTACGTAACGACTGTTGCGTTTTCATTCGATCAGCGAAGAAGAAGAAGAAGAAGTAAGAAAAAAACATTATCACTTTGCGAAAATACAGGCATACATGTGCAGGCGAAATTGAAAAATTCACGAAATAACAGATCGAAGGACCGTTTCGCTGAGCAGATATAAACGGACAAAGCAATTAAAGTAATTACCGTGTCACTCAAACTGCCGACCGCAACAAAACATCTAATAGCCACCCAAGAAGGCAACGATTAAAAAAAAAAAATGGCTGGACCTGATTTCAAAGAGCCGTTTATATACGCACGAAATGTGGGGCAAAGGCCGTAGTAAATTGAACACTTGGAGCAGACGACAACCCCGGCGGATGAATGAAGACAAGCACTCTAGTTGTGAGTGTATAAAAATGCTCGTATACCGCAGTCACTGTATCGTATACAAATACCTACAACCCCGTACCTTTCACAGAAATATTTTCCCAGCCTCGGTGGCCGCGAAAATGTTTCTTTTTCCGCGCTGAGCTATTTATTTGTTTATTCATTTACCAACGACGCAAAAAAACATGTGTGTGCGCGTGTGTGTATATATACAAGTCATACGTGTGTGTGTGTATATATATATATATATATTCCGTATATTTTCCGAAAAAAAAAAACTCGCCCCGGAAACTCATGCAGACCTCACGCAATAACTCAGTTAACAACAACGCGACAACCCTTCGCTCTGCTGACCAAACTGAAAAAAAAATAACCGTTTGAGAAAAACGTTTGAACGAGCGGAGAAGGGGGCGGGGGAGAGGGAGGGAGGGGGGGGGGGCAGTCAACCGAGCCAGAAATAGAACGAGACCGTAAAATAATTTGGTACTTTTTTTCACCCCTGCGTCGGTGTTTCGTTTTTTATTTATTCATTTTTTTTTCCTGGGTTTCCTCGTTGTTTGCTTTTTCCACGCTTCAAACGATTTAACTATCCAGCAAACAAGTGTATGTACACAGCAGGCAAGCAGCCGTAGAGAGGAGATGGGGAACGAAAATGCGGCCGGGCAACTATAACACAACGCGTGCGTTAATTAAACCGCGAGTTTCGCCTCTGCTGAACTTATAATGGGTGGCAGTGCTAGTAGACACGTAAATTCGTTATCAGTCAAGATGCAAAATCCATTTTCATATTCAAACAGTCCTCTATTCTCTCTCGTTATGATCGGGATGAAACTGTATCTCGATTTTCGATTCTCTCCCTCTCTCTCTCTCTCTCTCTCTCTCTCTGTTCTCGTCATATAACTCGAGAGAACGCTTTCAAAGTCAATGTAAATGATACGTCAATGCCTCTTCGTAATTCAACCACCATTACCCGCGGTAACTTCGTTCGCAACCCGTTATCATCTCGTTACATTTTAACCGCGTGTATCAGCCCGAAATCCCCGAGCCGTGACTCTGTGCTCGAAAATTTGAGATTATGTTTATCATCGTCTACGGACTACGGAATGAAACGGCGTTCGCTCTCACGTGTAGCCGAAAATCAGATGATACTCGAGGTCAAGTATGATATACGAGATAACTAATTAATTAATTAATTAATTAATTAATTTCATTTGATTTCATTAATTGCAAAACCAAGTTCCATTGTTCGTTTAACCTTGACGATGAATTTATACACCCAGACACAGTTATACGGGTTTCGTTGTGTAAAACTCGCCTCAAGCAACGACTCGGTAACTGTTCTTACAACTAAATCCGCTGTAATCTAAGTGTACCATCTGTTCACAATCGGTGGCGTGTAATGTATTGGAAGCGGCATATTTAAAAAAGCTTTTTCGCCTCCTTTCAACGTGTGTACAAATTTTCTTTTGTATGCGTTACAACTAATTAGCAACACGCGATCCGTTATACCTACATGATATACTCTCTTTCTCTCTCTGTGTCGCGAATATACTCGGAACTTATTCGTTGTTTTTGTCGGGGAACTTGAAGACTTTGCGCAGAAGAAGGGAAGACAGCCGCGAAGAAAAAAGAGTGGCGGGGGAAGAAAAGTTTGCCCAAAGAAGAAGAAAAAAAACACAATAAAACAAGAAAGAAAGCAGAAAAGTACAGGGTTCGGTGGTTAGGTAGAATAACAAAGCGTAATTACTTCGATGGCGTAAATTGAAGATGAAGTGAAAGAGGATGGGGAGGGAGATGGCGAACGTGGTTCGGAGTCGAGGGCGAAACGTCCAGCATATATATATATATACCACCTACCTACTCCAGGTGCAGAGGTATAAGGTACAGACCACCAATAAATTGATTGGTCCGAGAAAAAATTTTAATTATACTTCAATGAATGCTTATATATATATATATATAGTTTTCTTAAAAAAGGAGGAAGAAGAATAGATTGAAAAAAAAATGAAAACCAATTAATCCATCCTCCGTAGTTTTTCGTCTGCTGCTGCTACGGCGTAGCGGGTTTGCGACTTTGACGAAGTTCTTTTTTCCCTTTTATTTTTTATTAACCCTTTTCCTCTTTCTTTGTTCTATCCGGCAATTTTTATTTTTCTCTCTATCTTTTCCTCCACCTTCATTTCTCTTTCTCTCTCTCTCTATCTATATAACCGGCCGATCTCTCGGCGCCAACAGCTTTTGTTCGCAGGACAAATCTATTACTGGTGTTACAAATGGCGCGGGTATTCTTTTTAGGCTCTCTCTAATTTTCTTTTTTTTTTTTTTTTTTTTTTTTTTACACTTTATTATATAAACTTGAACGACTTCGTCACGCGATCGATACGTCTGATTTTGTCGGGCTTTTGTAACTTGGAATGTGATTTTTTTTTTTTTTTTACCGTTGTTTTTTTTTTCGTCTGGTTTTTGAAAGAGAATTTCTCATGGCAGCGAATTTTTCACTTGATTAAAATAGGACTTTGCTTCCCTGTGGCGGAGTGTAAGGTGTAGCCTTAAAACATACGAATTAAGATACTGTTTTGAAGCTGCGAAAGGCAGGAATCGCGTGATGAATTATTCTTGTGTTTTCTACAGAGTTTAATATATCGGCATACAGTAAGACGATGCTACAACGTTTCTAAATAATAAACGCCCCGCAAACTTGTTCGTCGAAATATGTAATACCATTTGCGTAATTTCATGGATATAAAAATGAAAAGTACCGAGGCGAGAATAATAACGCGACCTCGCCTCGCCTCGTCTCCTTTCTCTCCTCCTAGACGAGTTAATTTTGCTACACCGTCGGCGAGTTTCACGATTTTATGAATACACATGGCGGACCGTTAACACGAAACTGCCTCAAACTGAAAATATATTATTATTTTATTGGTCGGGGGCTCGACTGCAGCTTACGTCGTCCAGAAAGTTCCGCACCACCAGAGTCCGTCTTCCCCACGGGTATATAACTTTGCACCGAGTCCCTCTCCGTCTATTTAACCATTGAATTAATCGCCTATTTCTGTGCCGCACCACGTGGTCATGTCTCTTCTTTGGTATTGCGAAACTCCCAACTCGGTAAAGAAGTTTCGAATCTTTGCGATCGATCGACGATGCGACTCGCAAGTTGGCTGAGAGAGGGTCGAGATAATTTCTGTGTGATTCCTGACAATACCCAACGTAGCGTTAGACTTGACGTTGCTCGTCAACGCCGTTTTTTTTTTTTTTTTAATTATTATTATTTTTTTTTTTTATTTATACCCATAACCGTATATCTCTGTCATATTTATTGCTGGTCCAATTTTCCTCGTTCTCGTATCAATTTCTGCCCTTTCGCGTCGCGGTAAAGTCGTCAAATAACGGATTGTACGCCTTCTCGAGGAAGACGGAGCGACGTCGAAAGCGAATGCTCCAGATCTCGTTGACCTTGAACCAGGTACTCCGGCTCTCGTTATCCTGAAACGCAAATTCCCACTGACGGGATTAATGGCTGTACTTGGTGAGAGGAGAGCTTTCCTGAACTTGCCTCGTACGATGAACAGCGTACAGACAGCAACGCAGGCATCCCAAACACCACTCCGAAATCACTCGCTTATGTACCCAGGCCGGAAGTAGGTGTGTACACACATTGTACGTGCAGGTAATTTAATATTATAACACCGACGATCGCTTGCTGCCTCGAGTAGAAAGCTCATAGCCAGAGCGCAGCTGCTACGTATCTACCTTGACAATTCGAGCTCCTCAGTTCCACTCCGGAAACGATTGGTAACCATTCGTAGTTCGCGTTTCTTTGTACGTAATCCGTGTATATTTTGAAAAATTTTTGCGGACGGATTTTACAGCCGTTATTATTCCCGTTCACATCGATTCAACGATTCGGACTTATCTCAAGTTTGTGAGTTACGTTTTATTTGTGTGAAATTTTTTTATTTTTTTATTTTTTTAATTTTTTTTCCACGTTCGAACACTCTTCCGCTACTTGCTGCCTTCTCAGCGATTTAGCGAGCGGGCGAAAACGAGAAAGGAAGCTCGTTTCGTCGGGCGATAACTTCGTTGCGAGCACTTCGTGAAGCACGACATCCGCTGAGGTATTATAGGTGAGTGTTGTACAGTGTTGTGCAGGTGTAAAGTTGAAAGGAAAGCCTTCCGCTGCAGCACGAGCTATCACCGTGGCAATACCCTGGGGATCGCGGATAGCAGTGGAGTGCATTAAGCAAGTAACGACGCGAATCGCAACTCCATGGAACTCCGTAAAACCCCCCAGAGATTAAGGAAAATGTTTTCGCGATATGTACAGGGATTACAGGCATGTCCCTTCCGCCACTAACCGAGTTTACAAAAGTAGAATCGTAAAAAAGTTTGGATTTTCATTCATTTCAATTCAATTATCGAACCATCGAGACGGCTAATATTTTAACCTACATAGGTACGGTTTGATTCCAACTTCTGACACTGCGCCAATCCTGCAAAGCTGCTTGCGAATTTACTGCGAATTTATCCGAACTGCACAACCCGCCGGGTAATGGAGATGCAGCGTTACGAGTACCCAGTCAATTTTCTCCATAATTCCAGCGGTTCACTGTACGGCTGGCTATTTACTCCGGATGGGTTTATGAGCCATGGACGAGCTCCGAAAACCGAATTACGTTCACCGAAACGCGTAGCGTTAACCAACGGCTCCGTGACGCCGGCCTCGAATTCCCTCTTTGTCGAGTTGGCAAAATCAAGGCTCGTTAAACTTTTGAATCGTATATAGCATGTGTATACAAACGAGCAGAAGCTTTCCTCCGTTACACAGCTGTAGTAGGTACAATTGTCGCGATTGCATCCACTGGCGAAACCAGTGTGGCGATGTTGATCGATATACGTCTCGTTATCTCTGGTCGCAAGGTATAAACGCTGTTCGGATATCAGCCAATACCGATACACTCCCTCTGGACGACGATGCTCAATTTCCTGGCTCTCCGTGTCGCCGCGTCACACTTTGAACTTCTGATCCGAGGCTCGGATTCCTCGGATGTTGAGTTTGATCATCGTCGGCGATGATGCTTTGAACCTCGCGCCTTGCACATCTGGATACAGTACGTTGTACAAGCAGGTGTCGCGCGAGACACGTAATTTTGCGGATCCATGTCGTCGTAGTGTCGAGAGCAAACCCCTTCGAGAATTTTCAGCACCGAAATAATTCAAAGCTCGAATCGTATTACCCGAACCGTCTTCGTACGCAGGTATACACCACTACCGTATAATAAAATCCACCTCCTTTGCATAGACTCGGTGTTCGCATTTGCAGCCCCCCCCCCCCCAGGACCGAGCCACGGGATTATTTTGCAAACCAAATTCTCCCCCATTATTTGCCGTGTAAGTAAGGACGGCGGATCGGGGAACAGCAGACGGCGAGGGTGCCTAACCACAATAGGCTTGTTGTGAGATAAATTATTGATGTAAGATTCTCAACTGCCTACCTGTCTCGTCCATGCCATTCGGATCGGTGCCTTGCCAGGCGGGGCCTAGGCATACCTTCAATGGAATCGACTGTACAATGCCTCTCTCGCGGCTTAGTAATTAGCAATATTGATATGCAACGCGGGTGTGTGCAGGATTTTGGCATCCATTCACTCTCCGAAGGTGTTTTCGTTCCTCAATTATATACCAAATATATTCGAATTTACATTATCTAGCATTTTTCTTCTCACTAAATTATAGATAGGTACAACGTATTCATATCGTTTCATAGACGGTCGTCTAATACACTTGTAAACAAGCCACATACGTACGAGGTCTGTAATGTGATTCTTGCGACGAATTTCATAATGTATAATAGATATCCGTTTGTACAATCACACATTCGCATTATAGAATATCGTACACTGTCATTAAATCGTTGAAAAATATAATACTGGACACGTTTTCATATCCAGAACATATCGCCTATGGTCATTGTCGTACTTCAGTATTTACGATCATGCCGTAAGTAACTTATCCTGTAGCATGTTTGAAATAACTAACGACGCGATTTTTTTTCACGTGTGTTTCAGGGACCACATCGACGCCAATAATGCCGAATGGTGCACCAGGGACGCCATCGTCGAAAGCGAAGGTTGGTACACGGGTATATGTATACATATATATATATATATATATACAATCGTTATCTTCATCTTCATGCTGAAAGTGTTAAATTAATTGGCAACATTGACGAATGCCCGGATTTTCGGTTGCGTTTTTTACTCTAATTTCCTTTTGTTTTATTTCTTTCTATCTTTTAAATTATTTTCAGGGGATAATATCACATTTTCTCGTACCTAGATCTCGCAAAAATTCTCTTCGATAGTCACACGCACATCGCGTAATTTCGGCGAAACGCTCTTTCTCCTCTTATCCTGTTCACCTGCATTGCTTCCAGAACTAGAAATTCTTTCGAATGATAAAGACGGGACGAAGACGAGCGTTTGATAGTCTTCCTTGGCTCTTGCGTTCAAGGCGAACAACAGGATACGCCGCAAATCCATTGAGAGCTGAGCTTTTTTCCGGAGAGTTATCCATCCCGGATTCCGAGTGCTTTGCTATTCGCTCGGTACCTGCTAGCTTCGCGTAATCGAATTTAGAATTTGTTACCGTATAGAAATTCAAGCACGGACTTGAAGCTTTCGCCGAGCTCGACTCAGACTGTCGGATAATAATAACACTGTCGTTCAACGTTTTCTTTTATTCGTCGAGGACGATTTGATAATTCGTCCCAAAGATTAATAAAGTAATTGAAACTCCCCGAAACTTCGATTGCCCAATTATCTGGTAAAATATGCCGGCCTTTTTTCTTATCTTCTTTATTTTATGTAGTATAGAAATGAGGAAGAAATTACCGTCAGCTTCAACGCGTCCTGACTGGAAACTGACCGGAATATTTCGATCCCATATGCTTCCTACGCAAGAAAATCTACCGCCATGAACATTGAAATTCGGATCCAAAGTTCCGATCGCTTCGATGTAGGTTCGGAGGGCCGATTCACGGGATATTTCAGTCTTGGGGGTGGAGGTCGGGTGTAGTTATGCACGGTATGTCCTCTGGCGCACAAAGGACGAAGCCCCGAGATTGAAAGAATTTAAAATATGACATGCCTGTACGCGCTTTTGCGAAAAGCCCTTGGCGGGCTCGCAGTTTCTCCTCTCTCTCCGTAACTGTACCGTTTTACAGAGACAGGCTCGTAAAAATATTGAAAAAGTGATATCGAACCATCCACCTTTTTTTGCATTTTCCACGTGCTTACACGATCAGAGGTTCACGATTTGAATTTCAATTAAAGCATCCCTTGTACGTGAAATATGTTCGGAACGTGGTTCCGTTCCCTTTCACGAGATGATTCGCGACCCGAAAGGTCAATCCCAAGATCGAAAGTCAAGGGTCGGGACTATAATAACTCGACACTGTTCCGGAAATCCGGACTTATACCGTCGAGCAAAACAACCGTGAGGGACCAAGCTCTCGCCCCGAGCATTTCGTACCGTAACTCGCTGATTTTTCGATCCTGTTCAACGCGCGTCGAGCTTTCGAAAGGCTTACTTACGCCGGATGTGACGGAAGGAGCGGAGGACCTCGCTCCACGATTAATCTGAAATATCCTTGCTCTGTTCCAGGAGAAACTCATGATGCGGACGAAGGTTGTAGTCGCGTTGTACCCTTTCCGAGCCATCGAGGGAGGCGACCTGTCCCTCGAGAAGGTACGTATAACAAACGCAAAGACGAGAGGGCCAAAAGATCTTGAACCTCCTTAGAGGAGCACTTTATTCGGCATTGTCCCATTCATTCCATTCCCTTCACTCGGAAACTCCGGGCGAACGTCTCTAGGTACCTTACCTCCGAAACCAACCTCTCGCATCCTTTATTAAAGCACCCCGCAGTCCCCCTGCCAGTTATCTCGCTCGGCAAATCGTGAAACTCTACAGGTCGAACATTAGAGCCCACCGTTCCATCCCTTCCAGCATCCCCGAAATCTTTGCGAAGAAAAATACCACTCGTCGTCCGCTGCGATGGGAACGACGGGAATACACAACAGCCTCGTTTTAGGTACATTTCAATGAAATTATCCTGCAAGTTTTATGACTTACTTCAATTGAGCGGGGAGTCCTGAGGGGAGAAAGACTTTTACGCTTAGGGAAAATGTACAGCGTATCGTCGAGTTGAGTAATTATTTTCTGGAAGACCTACGTCTTTCAATTCAATCAAGGTACAATTAATTGCGCAGACAGAAGTTCGGGCTCTCTGATACGCGATTTAGAAACTTTTGCAATCGTCAACGATTAATGATATGCCCACGGAATTCAACGAGATGATTTGATTGTCTTAATTGATTGAAAACTGATCGCTGGACTGATATCAATTTTCACGGACTCGGACGGCCCGTAGAAAATTATCCTTTGCCGAATAATGGTCACCTCTTTACTTATTTATTCATAAATTTTCACGCATTTCGTGTACTCGATAAACCGAAACGAGTTTTTCTTGAACGAGAAGGGCGCATGACCTTGACGCTCGCGTCACTGATTTCTTTTCGTTATTTTGAGCGAATAAAATTTTCACTCGAATTAATTGTATAAGATTGCGACAGCTCTACCCGATTTCTCTTTGGACGTTCCAGATACCAAACCCAGATTTACAGTCCGATAAGCAGACTTTGTAAATTATATGAAAAAATAATTAAAATATCTAAATTAAATTAAATTCGTTTCCTTCTCCGAACTTCCTCGCTCTCGAGCATATCGTAAGACTTGTAAAATAAAACTCGCATTCCCGTTTCAACGGTTGACACTCGATTCATTCACATTTCAACAAATCATCAATCATAAGAATTGAAAGTCGCGAGCTCTGATCACAAGTTCGCTGAAGAAAAGGTATAATATCTCGGAAATTTTTTCGCAAAACGGGGATCACGGGATCCTTTTTTAAAAATCGCAAGATCGTCAGTTTTCCGGGCGTAAAAAGGATCTGCAAGAATTAATTTGACGGTGCCACTCAAGAGGTCGGAAATATTAGAGCAATATGTCACCGTTCCGGTGTTCTTGACGTTCGCGAAAGACCGATAGTTGGAATTCTCACGGTAGACCGTATATACCTATAGATATATGAAACGATAGAGTATAACAACAGCCGTCCGAAGTCGTCGTGTGAAATTTCTTTCTTTTTTTCTTTCCAATCTCTTTCCCTTTCCGGTATAGGAGACCAAAAGAGTCAATGAAATACGGCCAATGTTCTTTGGAATCGAAAGTCGAACCCTGTAGGGGAGAGTTGATTAAAATTTGTAACGTAACGGAGTTTCCGTTAAAAGTCTACGGTAATTCTAAATTTGATCTCGAGTTGAATTTAGCACAACGACTTTTCGGGAAACGTTTCGTCAACTAATTAATTGAATTAATCTCCGTCCCGTACAAGAACCTGTTTCAAACATCAAACTCTCGCCTAACCACGCGGCTACATCTCTGTTTATTCTAGTCGAGCGTTTCATAATAATTATGGTTTGCGCAGGGGGCGGAATACGAAGTGTTGGATGATTCTCAGGAGCACTGGTGGAAAGTCAAAGACGAGCATGGGTAAGAAAAAGTTTTAATTTACCTACGCGCTAATGTTACACGAGCCGGAGTTTAAATCACACGACGCCTACGTTTATGTACGCCTCTGTGCGCGTGTGTATCTTTGTGTGTATTTATGTAATATAACTGCCGCAAACTGCCTGAGTTAGGAGGGTAGTTTCGGAGTAAGGCCGCCTCGCCTCCGGGTGAAGTAAAAATTATTTTTTGCAACACCTGCATGGAAAGTCCATTTTTATGCACCATTTACAAGCACAAAAAGAAAAAATAAAAATAAAATAAGGAATTGCCTTATCCGCGACAATTATTCGCCTCGTACGTGAAGAACAAAAGTAAAGTTCAAACTTTCGACGCGTCGTTTAACGTCAGAATGAATTGCTCTGAGTAACGAAACGCTGAAATGGTTCCTATCAATTATTTGAACTCCGTAAAACGGTAGGTGAGAGAAGACAGTGTCCTCGTAGACAGGATAATGCCTCCTGCAGCGAATGCGTCTTAGTCGCTCCTGTCAATCCTTAATTCCCTCATTTCCGACCTCCGGTAATTAGTTTCGTGGATAATAGAAAAGGATCCGTTTGTCCAAGAAATACTGCTATTCGACTACGTGTCGTCTACCCAGCTTCCGAAGAAACGTTCTTTTTTCTTTTTTCGTCAAATTTAAATCAAGTTTTGCAAAAACGTGTGCGCATAAAGTAAACTTGGGGTAGAACATTATTTCTGGAAGTTAAATTGAACGAAGCATACCTAATTGTTATCTAATTCTTATAATGTATACCTATTCATCTAAATTCGACGAGGCAACGTTGCTGTAATAATACTCGGTGTGCAAACGACGTTTCAGTCAATTTAAATTCATCGCGGTTTTATAGTTCGGCGAAGCTGCAACGAATAAAGTGGCAACGTGTACTCAGTCATAACCGTGAGTAATCAAGCATAATAAAATTCCACCGCCAATTTTATGTAATAACGAGTGCACGGCTTATTTTTTCATTTATTTTTCTTTTTTTTTTTTATTCATTTATTCTTCTTACTTGAGATAAAACGCTGCCTGCTCGGTTATTTCTATGTCTTCGTTTTATAATGAACCAGCGTCAAACACTTTAAACACACACGCACACTGGTATACAGTATAATTATGTAATTGTATAAAGATCTTGAAGGGTGTCTCTCGAGTATCTTTCTCTTTGGTAATTCTATTCCGTTGTTTATACATAATAAGTTTACACGTCTATCTATCTCTCTTTCTCCCCCTTTCTCTCCCTTTCTCTCCCCCTCGTACGACTAGCGCCGAGCTTTAATTAAAATCTTTCAAATTGTACGGCGTCAAAGGCTGCACAGGTGGCTTCGACAACGATACGTATAGCCTTTTTGCCTCGCTGCCTTAGGTGGTAGACAGCCGCCTATGTACTATATACGCTATATAAAAGCAATCGCGCTTTCAACGGGGCTTGTAACCAGTTATTAGACTTTGTCTCTCTATTTGAAATTTTAATTCGAGTCTTTCATTCGCCTTCGCGTACACCTACTGTCCTTATACCACCGGTGTTATATTGCACCCGGCGCATTTATATTGTCCTTAATGATTTCGACCTACACGTATACGTATATATGCCGCATCCTGTACTTACCGAGAACCCTCGAACTTCTGACGGAAGAATTTCATTTCAGTCGGTGTCAGGGAGGTCGTTTAATTGTAAAAATTTCAGGATATTGTCAAATTTCTGCTATATTCTAGATCAGTTTCTTTATTTTCAATAAACATTTATTACGTGTCTCGGTAGCTTGGTAAGTTTTAATTAATCGCTTCAAAGATAAATCTAAAATGGAAAACAAAAGTCTCGTACCTCTAATATACCAAATTCAGTCCTTAAGATTGAGGACAAAGTTTATCGCAACGTTTGTGTTACACCTCCTGTTCCTAATTAGCTATCCTACGGAACGGATAATCAGACACCGCCGTGAAAACTCACCCAAATATCAATTTTACACAACGAATCGCTGTTGCGTGTGTACTTTATTCATTTGGACAATCATTTCTTCTCTCATCTACCACCCTTGTAGACTTAAACTCGTTTAATCTGAAATAACACTTTTCAAACAATACCGTTGCCTATTGGTTTCTACAAGTTTTCGACACATGTTACGCAGGTTAAACAAAAAAGAAATATCAAAAAATTGATTAAACGTCTAAATTGTAAAATTAAAATGTCATAAAACGGAATTCATACGATTACCGTTAACGATAAAAAAAAGAAAATGAAAGCGAAATCATATCAATGCATATTAAAAACAACCTTCGACGTAAGAACTCAAGTCACCCCTGCAGTGTCTCTGGTCAGAATAAACGGACCAAGCGAGCCATCCGTCGCCCTGAAGGCGTCGGTGTTCGTCAAGAATATATCTTACACACTGGACGGCGTTTGCCAAATTATCGCCGCGAACTTCGGCCGCGGAAAATCCGCAGGCGCCACCGCGACGATTTCTTCCCACCCAGTATTTGTCGTTTATCTGCCATAGACCGTGGTCCCAGGAACTGTCGTCGTTGCATCTGTTTATAGCGTCCGAATCGAGGCCCGATTCGTGGGTCGCTATGCATATCCACATGGCTATGTCGTCCTTCGATACTCCCAGGCTCATAAGGCCTCTGGCCAACTCACGCCGGGTGTATTTCTTGGCGGAAATTGAATCCGGCGTCAATAAGATCGCCAGAATCACCGTCGCCGTCAATCCTCTTCTGATCAGTCCGGACATCTTCTGAACCACTGATTTTAAGGGAAATTTTTTGCCGTCGGACGGAGGAGCGATTTATTCCCACTTCGGATGCTTTTCGTCTGTCGGTTGCTGACGAATCTGATTCGACGAGAAAAAGAAGAAAAAAATGCAAATCAGACTGAAGATTATAAGTTATTATACCGAAAGATACCGATAAGACTGCGCTACATTTTGTCATCATATAACGCAGTTGTTGTAAAGGCGTAACAGTTTCGAATTGGATTACGGTACATATTTCGAATAAAAATACTTTGCGGATTCTTTTGTCTTTGTAGTCAATTTTCAAAAACCAAGTCGGTTTACGGCAACAATTTTTATTTATAGTATTCTTGTATTTTATTTCTTTTTAACTTATGTTATCTTGTATTGTTCCCGCGGATTTTTTATGCAAAATAAAAAATTCTCGATAATTTACGTTTACTTACTCGTGGCACTGACGATAAGAGCCGGCCGACCGTACGGCAAGACGGATGCGTTGCTTCTGATCGTCGGATCTACGAACGCATTTTAAACCGTGAATCATACCTCACGTTGCGATAAACGAGCGCGAATACCGGGACGAATCGAATTCTCAGAAATTCAATATGCGCATATTGCTATTTTTATTTAACAAGTACAACGGATATATGTTGCGATTTCGATTTCATGTGCCAGTACAATATAAAATGCTTTTGCAAAATCTTTCGGCACACGAAAATTATATTTTCTGAGTTTAGAACCATGCATGTTGGTAATAATTTGCCATGGGAGCAAATGAGAGTAATTAATTGTACGGTAAAAAACTATCGCCCCAATCATCGGTTCAGCTACAATATAACAGACTTTACCAAATAAATCATTTAAAATTGTATTCGTGTATCGTTACTATAATCGTGTTAAATTGTGCGTAAAAGATTTTTCACGGATAATTATATTGTTTTATTCCTTTGTTTTCAGATCAGTCGGCTACATACCCAGCAACTACGTGAAGGAAAAAGAACTTCTGGGTCTTCAAAAATACGAGTACGTTATTATCTGGAGTATATAATCAAAGTGATCGTTTATATTTTACTCACCTACACGAAATTATATTATACGTTTTTATAACAATAACGCGTTTTATCGTTGCAACAATATTCTTTGGAATATTCTAAAGATATACGAGTCGTCGAGGCTCATGCATGATTAAATGGCGCGAAGCTATGTCGCAAATAACTGCGGATACTCTTATCGCTCGTACCCGGGAACTCTATCGAACGATGCCAACTGTGGTCAATGTACTTATATACATATATACCTATACGCTCAGATTATATGCGTATCAAAGCCAGCTGAGTCATCGTCGCGGATTGTTTTATTATTATTTCTTTTTGCAATTATTTCTATTTTCAATGATTTATATCGTATTCATTAATCGCGAAATCCCAAGTTTTATTCCTTGCGATTCGTCCAATCATACGAGGTAGAGAATTTTTTAATTTCTTAGATCTTGGATGAGAATATACTTACAAAATTCTTCGAGACGTTGAACCTACGTTGCTCAGGATATAATGGAAGTAATAATTTATATCTTACTCGTAATAACGTGAAATCGTAGGGACAATTCACGTAAGTGGTACTAAAGTAAGCAGAGAAATTGCTCGCTCAATTTCTTGCGCTTCTCAAAGGACCTGAAAATATTTGAACAGAACTGAAAGAGCGATAAAAAATATCGTGAAAAAATTAAGGAGTCGTTTTGTATAATTTCAGGTGGTACGTGGGCGACATGTCTCGTCAACGGGCCGAATCTTTGCTAAAACAAGAAGACAAGGAAGGGTGTTTCGTTGTGCGCAATTCCTCTACGAGGGGTCTATACACGTTATCTTTATACACAAAAGTGTAAGCAGAGTCGACGAATATTGTACCGAATACTTTGACGCATCCGCCCTTCTTCTGTAATATCAATTTTGCAACCCTTTCAGCGGGCACGCCCACGTCAAGCATTATCACATCAAGCAGAATCCACGAGGAGACTTTTACCTCTCCGAGAAACATTGCTGCAACTCAATTCCCGACCTCGTCAATTACCACAGACATAATAGCGGCGGACTCGCCAGTAGACTGAAAACAAGTCCCTGTGATCGTCCCGTTCCACCTACAGCTGGTCTGAGCCACGGTCAGTTACTTGCTCATGCTTTTAATCAAGCCGCGGTATTGCGGGGGATCCAACGTTTCGGAAGATACCATCTGATGGCTGAGTGGATTTCATAAATTAAAGTCGCTCACTATTTCTTTTCTTTTTCTCTTTCATCCATAAGAACTCGATGTGACGAAATAATACTGCTTCACAGATCGCACTGACAAGCTTTCTGCGCTTTGATATTCGCGTTATTCACCCAAAGCTATCAGGTGATTGCTCCTTTCAGTTATTTGCAGGATCTTCGTAATTCGCTGTATTTATTTTAAACCATTCGGTCGTCCCTACAGACGAATAACCAATTTTCATTGTTATCTGTAGACAAATGGGAAATAGATCACACGGAACTGCATTTATTCGATGAATTGGGCCAGGGACAATTCGGCGTTGTCAGAAGAGGTAAATGGCGCGGTTCCATCGACGTGGCTGTAAAAATGATGAAGGAGGGTACCATGTCCGAGGACGATTTTATAGAGGAAGCTAAAGTCATGACGTAAGTCTTGAACCGACCGTCAAAAACTTCCCCGTTTACTTGTTATTCAAACCGAAATATATGTATCTGATACAAGTCCGATCTGTGGTTGATTTTGCAAATTGCTATGCCGCGTTCTCAAGACACGTTTCTTCTCAACTGTTACTTAAATACACCAAGTTACGAATAACGTATTTATCAATTTTCTTTTTCTACGACTTGGAATTTACAGTAAACTGCAACATCAGAACTTGGTACAGTTATACGGTGTCTGCAGTAAACATCGACCGATATACATAGTGACTGAATACATGCGGCATGGATCACTTCTCAACTACCTCCGCGGACATGAAACAACCTTGGGTTCCAACGTTGGCTTGTTACTAGACATGTGCATACAGGTGAAACAAAACTACGTATTTTCAACCCTTTCGTCGATCAATAAATTATACCCGTCGGCAATTGATGCGCAGCGCAGTTTCTCAGATATTGAATCGGGATTTCGAATTGAACAAAACGAACATAAAAAAAAAAGATTTAAAAGAAAATCATTTAAAATTTTTGGCTTCAGGTCTGCAAAGGGATGGCATATCTAGAAAGGCATAATTACATCCATAGGGATCTCGCCGCTCGTAATTGTCTTGTGGGATCTGAACATGTTGTCAAAGTTGCTGACTTTGGCTTAGCTAGGTAATTTAATAATTTCTACGAGAAAAATAAATAAATGTACTCGAATTATTATTATTATTATTATTGGTATTGTTGTTGTTCTTATCAGTAGTAGTAGTAGCATTGTCACTAAATTTATTTAGTTTTTTTTTTTTTTTTTTTTTTTTTTTATCAAACACTTTATCCAAAGTTACAAATTATCCTATAATATATTTAATCTACCGGGTAATCGTCCCGAACTCATAGTAATCCTATTCTTACAGGTACGTGCTGGATGATCAATACACCAGCAGCGGCGGTACAAAATTCCCGATAAAATGGGCACCGCCTGAAGTTTTGAATTATACCCGCTTCAGCTCGAAGTCTGACGTATGGGCGTACGGAGTATTAATGTGGGAAGTTTTTACTTGCGGCAAAATGCCCTATGGTCGTCTAAAGAATACCGAAGTTGTTGAACGTGTTCAACGCGGGATGGTCCTAGAAAAGCCCAAGGCCTGCTTCAAGGAAGTTTACGATGTAATGCCAGCTGAAATATTGTTCATTCCTTCTTTTCCTTATACTTGCGTAGTTTTTCATCCCCCGGTCCGTTGAGAACAATAATACTCGATGCAATTTTCGTGATCAGCATCATTGTTTCCAATCTGTTTCTTTACCAGGTGATGAGGAGCTGCTGGTCCCAATGTCCGGAAACGCGACCTTCGTTCCGCGTCTTGAAGGAACAGCTGATCAACGTATCTCAGCGCTTGCTCAATGATTGACTCAACCTTTTGCGGTGTATGCGCCTGTCCTCGCCATCAAAACAGTCTATCCTGACCCCTAAATCTCCATCGCTAGGTCGGTCCCCATCCATATTGCCTTCGTCAAACACTTCATACAATTCCGCAACGCTGCCCGCCTCACACAAGATACGGGGACCAGCATCGTTACCTTCTTCAGCTGGTTCCGTAGTTCCTCTATCATCGTCATCCCCTAAACTTAAAAGAGGTGGCTCGTCATCACCAAGCACACCTGGTCACCTGGCTAGTCAGCCATCATCTAGCTCATCCGACGTATGCGACATATGCAGCTCCTACGGTCATCCGTGGATCGAAATATGCAAAGCTATACGTGCCACTAAGGGTAAATGAGTAATACTATTGTCTTAACCTATTATCCTAATGCATACTCTCTGGGAAAGAATTATAACGTTAAATTTAAGGTGGAGAGAAATATTCAAAAAAATATTTCTGGCCAAGAAAAATTTGAAATTTTACAATGGTCAATAATTTATTGTTTTTGGAGTTTTTTTTTTTTTTGCTTTGTTTTCCCTAAAGAATCTCCTATTCCACCCTATTCCAAAGTCGTCCCATAAAGTGTCTGTACAGGTAACTAACCTATGAGGACGAACACCGCTGAATCTTAACAACTTAATCTTCTTTTAATTCTCGAAATAATATATGAATTAAGATCGAACAAATGGAATTGGTTATTTTCAATTCTCAAACATTCGAGTTTATTCAAATATGCTCGTGGTATTGAAACATGCAGTTTTTATATAAAAATATTAATTCTAACTACAAAAATTAGATTGCAGACTCGACGTTCATAGACGAGTAGCTTTTTACCGAAGTAATGTAAGCATATACGCCAGTTTGTGGAAACGGGATAAATGACTGATACTTGACCCCCGAGAGTAGCAGCTTGATAATAATAACCTAATAATTATTACTGTTCCTCGTGATACGATGGAGCGCATATATGATTATTAATAATAATAACAATAATAACAACAACAACAACAACAACAATAATAATAGTGATGATGATGATGATGATGATGATGATGATGATGATATGCATTAGTAATACCTTTTTGGATAAAATGTGCAATAATAGGTTAAACAATAAGTTTAGATATTGGCCTTACTAAGCAACAGCCCCAGGTGCACGACCTAAACATAAATCTAGCCTGTAAGCATCCACATGAAACGTTGCACACGTACACATATACATAATACCATACCAAACATTAACATACATGCCTATATATACATTATACATGGATATAATAATAATAATTTGAAAAAATTTAATGAGTTCATAACATGGGCCCTGTGAAGACAATATACGCAAGTCCTTACAGCATCAGCTAGTCGTTACTAATAATAGGAGCGTACAATGTAACGCTCTGTCTGCTCCATCGTTCCCCTTGCATATCTCTCGCGAATCGTGAGTCAGAATTTGCTCGTATATGTAATTGTGTGTGAATCATAATTCCTAATTATTGTTGTCAAGTTATGTGTATGAATAATAAATAATAATCCGTTTATAGGTATGAAACCATGCAGTAACTGCGTAACTGTATGATCTGAAGCGTACATTTCTAACAACAATAGGTGAAAGAAAAAAAAACTTAGCTTGTCGAAAAGTTGAGGGAATAGTTATTTTGCATATAAAACCTGTGAATGAAACTCTTAGTCAATTTCGTTCAACCAAATGGGGGTTGTCTTTTGCCTGAAAGTTAATCTCATGTGTAACGATATGCTTTTATTATTATACTTGAAAACTAAAAATCTGTCCTTGCTGCCTACTTATGTAATTGGATTTTTCATCCTTTTTAAATTCTCACTGGTCACTCTCCTCTTGTTTTAGAAATGATCGAATTTTGATTTAACGTAAACCATGCTCTGTACTGTGTCTTCGCGATAGTAAAATTTCTGGCCAAGTAACGGGCTCAACCGCTTCAATGTCCATTTATGATGCGTTGAATGCAAATCCACAAAGATCCTGTTTTTACGCAACATTCGAGTTGATGAGCTCTTCTTTTGAGATCAGTTGAGGTATATTTAATTTTAACATCTGATATTTTTACAAAACTCGAGAAAAAAACTGTTTTTATGCGGTTTGTTTTATTGAAAAATGAAATATTGAAAGCACTATGAAAAATGCAGGTCTGCTATTGGTTAGATGAAATTGTAGTGGTTTGTACGTGTAACTGCACTGATAAGTTCGTGGACTGGATACACATCTCGGTTAAATGAAAATTCATTCGTGTGTTACCATGATAACATGTAAAAAAGTTGGGAACAATCGTCCTATGTAAGTTATTCGGTGTATTAAGACCAACATTATTGAAAGATGAATATTGAAAAAAAAAAAAAAAACAGTTGATAACTAGCTCGATCTGTCGGTACAGAACATTATGAAAAATATATTTGGTGCCAATGTAAAATAAATTTTGTTATTGTTGATTATTCAGAAAAATGATTAAATTAGAGTTAAACTTTAGTGTCGATAGTAGTAATTCGCACCACATATATTTTGAAAGAAATTTAAGAAATAAATAAAATAATGTTAGCAAATTCGTAAAGGTATATTTCTCATAAAATACCGTCTACTTCGTCAGCTATAGAATTACATAAATGATGTACGACCTTTTAGTATACATGATGATGTCTGTACATGCTATTTATACAATTGATATCTTTGTTATATTGTTGGAGATCATCTGACAGCGTACAATGTAACAAAATAGAAGTGTGCCAAGTTTCGGCAGTATTCTAATGGCTGTTACATACTGTACCATTATCCATTCATTTACATTACGATCATAATTGTTATTATTATTATCATTATTATTAGTATTGTAAACTCATATTATTGAGAGTTGTAGAGTTTTGGAAGTAGCGTACATGCGGTAAAGATTCTGAATGAATATTGCGAATCCAGAATAGGAATGAATCTAATTATTTGCCCTATTTGTATAGGAACGATAAAATTCTTAGATTGAAGTATTTTTAAGAGTAAATATATGAATCTGAAGTAGGCTGTAACAGATTTAGATGATAATCAATGTTGGGATTCATACTGTGTATTCCGAAGGTCCGAAAAAAAAATTTCGTTCTCTGGGAACGTGATAAATATATTTTTTTTTTAGTATCAATGTTGTATGCATGTTAAAATATATTTCTATACAACAAGGATTGAGTAATTTTTATCATAAACAACTACGAACTGCCATGTTCATTTTATGTGATAAAGCGTAGATATATATATATCGTTTTACTTTTAATCTTTAATAGTTGATTTAAATACATAATTGTTTGTGATTAAACATGAAATTCATTGTTGAATTTTTAATCAAAAATACGGGGAATAACATTAACCTGCATCTGGACTTTGTGGTTTTTAAATTTCTGTCCCAATTTCTGTCAATAACTAGATAAGGTAACATTAAAAAAAAACATCTTTAAAAAAAGAAACGTGAAATTCGACACATTTTTAACACAATGGTTCAAGTGCATATGACATGAAGGGATGATAGATCTGACGCAACAGAATGTAGACTATTCGGAACTAATTTTTGCCTTCCACAAAAAAAAAAAAAATTCAAGCTTGGATCAATGAAAATAATCGAACTGCTGCAATATTGGTATTCAACTGATCGATGAAAATTTAGGCAAATAGCGTGGAACAAATTTATTTTTCTAAAATCTGCATAAGCAAGGTCTGTGCTTCTTTATTGAATAATCAATGTGAAAAAGATAAATTATCTATGATCTATAGTCCCTTTGAAAAATAATTAAATTAAATATTCATAACTTCAAATGAAATATTGCACTTACACCGTATGATTAGCTCCCTTGTTGGTGAAGATACTCAGCCCTCGTAAGTGTGTATCAATGTATTATAGGAAACGCAGTAATTTTATATAACTTTCAAGTATGCCGCATATTATGCAATTATTAGCAGTACTAAACATTTATACAAAACAATGAACACACACACATTGAATGTATAGGTATGATTACTTTAATATAATGAGCATTATTGTACTGCATCCGTTTTGTATGAATTCATTGGTATATATGTATATGTATATATATAAATATATAATATTTACAATAATACACACGCATGTATATTTACATAACATATACATCTATGAAATTTATATAGTGAATGTTTATTGTATGTACAAGTTATGCTCAAAGTCAGAAGTATGGAACGAGTGAAATCGAACACCATGTCATAGCGCATTTAAAATAAAACTGTCATACTTCTTATATTCTCAATACAAATTATATGAAATTGTGAAAACATTGTAATAGGCTGCTTGTATGTAATAAACTAATTGATAGTACTAGCATAATTTTCATTCTTGTAAATATCTATACACGGTTCAAAAAGAAAAATGTAATGCCAATATTCATCAATGTAATCATAACACAGGTTTTAGCAATATTATATGTACAGCAGATTTACCATCCAAATGCAGCATATACTTCATATACTATATCGTTGTGTAAGTTATACATTATCCATACTTTGTTGAATCTGCAGAAGTTGCAGCATATATTTCTTTTGCAGCATATGTGTTTTGCAATTGCAGTATACTAACAATGAGTAAACAATAAAAAGTATGAATCATTGTAATTGAATATCAATTAGTAAACTTGCTGTGTCGAAAATTTACAATACTAAAAAAAATTCTAAATGCGTTCAAGGATAAAAGATATGGCACTGCAGAATGATTTATTGAAAAATACATTATTCATTGGTCACATGTATGTTCATATTTAGCGAGGTATGATCGTGAGCTAGCATACGTAATTTCATTGGAGGCAATGGGTGAAGAATCGGTCTGACATGAACAGTTCATTCCAAAGGTTTATGTTTTGATTATGTCATTTTTTAATTAACACCAATCCGCTGGAGTGTACATTTGAATAATAATTAGTACAGGACAATAGAAATAATAGTTTTGAACATCGTTATTTATCGCTACTTAACGAGAACGGAAAATCTAACGGTTAACCATTAGATTTTAGTTTTACACGTTAGTGATAAGGTTGATATTTCTATTGTGAAATGTTAAACAGTATATTTTATTGTCCCTGCATGTTTTCATTTGCGCTAATCTAAATCATATGTATCACACGGTATGCATTACTTTCTGTGTTTTGATTGACTGATTCAAAGCAAGACTGTACAGAATACAATACGACGTGTTTACACAGAAGACTGCAATACAGTATTGTGCAGTTCGTATTGATTGCTATACATTACCGTATCAACTCATCATAACAATTAATCACAATGATTAACTGATTTCTTGAATTAAAAATTGTCACAAACTATGCTTTCCACCAGCCAATAACATATACCATTCAAGTAAACTATAGCAATAATTTAAAACAAATAAAATTCCAAAAAATGTAACAGCATTGTATATATTTCACTTACGACTACCTCATAATGTCATTTAAATAGGGTATTAGAAGAAACTGATACTTGAACAGTATGATGGGTAGCAGTTATGATTCATAATTTCTTTTCTGACTAAGCCTTACAATCATAAGAATGTTGATCCGTGCATCATAGTAATGCAAATGAAATATACTTATAATTATTTGACGAGGTTTAATACGTTTAATACGCAACCACTGGGTGGACTTATCAGTTTTTTAACGCTATGTGTTGACTCTTTCCTGGATTAGAATGGTATGGCATCATTCTAGTCATAGAACAAAACTTGTTTATCAAGGATAAATCTATGAGATATTATTACAAAAAAATTAAGTCTTAAACCTACAGGTTCGTAAAATATAGTAAAAATAAGACAAAAAATAAATTTAAAAAAAATTTCCTCGGGAAACGGATTCCGGACTTTCGATATATTAAAAAATACTACTAGAAACTCCGTTATTTATATGATATACTTTAAAGTGAGAAAGCTTTTATCTCAGGTACCGATAGACGTTAGTTATGTTCTCATGTAATCGGTTTCCACTCATTTTTGAAATCACGTTGAAATTCTCAACAATGATAATCACGTTTGAACACTATGTTACATTTGGAATACATACTCTTGAACCATCCAGACAAGCTGCTCTATCTTGACGAATTTATTCGGCAGATAAGTTGTTCTTTTCAATTGTCTGGTATATTTTTATTTTTGATCATAATTGAGCTGCGCCTATATATTACATGTCGGTTGGTAAAATGTCAGGGATCAAATACGAGCACAACTCTATGTCCGTATTGACAAAAAAAACTTTGCTCGACGTATTTTCGTCCAACCTGGTGAAAAAAATAGTTATAAAAGTTAGATGCAATAAAACTCCAAAGTAATTATATAAATTGATAAACATTCTCTTGATTTCTCACAAAAAAATAAAATAAACTGCTGTTAAGTGCGAAAAACACTAAATCCACTGTGACGAAACAAAAATAGTGCCTGTTAAATGACATTAAAACTCACCACCCTCTTATTACAGCCCAGCATGTGGAGAACAGTGTCGGGGCATTCAGGATCAAACAGACGCCAAGGCGCTCTGGATAATGGCGGGAGAGTAGCCAGATTAAGTTCTTTATAAGTTGATTATCCATACAATTTATTCCAAAGTCTTTGAGGTCAAAAACAATGCATAAATTATCGATTACTTCTTCGAAACACTTTTTGCAGGCATCCTCCTGTGAAGAAACTAACATGTCGATGGCCATAATTGTTCAATAATTCTAGTTCTATTTCAATTAAAAAGCAGAGTCGTTAGTGAGGTTTCGAGTTCACAGTGGTACTATAATAAAACATTCTGACGAATTGCTGTTGAGCAAGTTTAAAATAGTAAATCATAGTTTAGGAGCGATATACATAAAACGGAATATATACAATCAATATCCACCAACTCTGCTAACTGATTTCAAATTCATGTAATATTGTTTTGTCAGTGTTACAAAATTCAATTTCACAGATATTCTTGAATGAAAATTGATTGAGTGTGAATATTTTACCAAACAGTATACGATGAACTTGGTCAATTCATCAATGTCTCGCTCGTTTGGATTATGATTTTTGGCAGGTATGTATATTACTGGTCGACCATGCATATCGCGATGTCGGAGAACTTTTGCTTTGTTCAGATTATTCTTAACCACTGGCGAGTCTCGAGTCAGGGTAGTCACACCATAATCAACACGCCACGAATTCGTTTTCAGAATTGCCTACAATAACAGAAAAATGAATAATTGGATTAAGGACAAGTAGAATGAAGTTCAAATGGGCAAGAAAAATGTTACTACATACCTGAAAAGCAGCATCAACAGTTTTAAAGGCGCGTAGGTATCTTTTTAACGAAAACTCATTGTGGTACTGCAATGGATCTGCACTGACAATAAGATTCATGCGGTCCTTCAGTTCTTTCAATTCAGCCTCGCCAACTGGTTTAGGTTCCATGATGAAGTTATGTATACTCCGTAGACTAAAGTGCGTAGCAGCTAATTGTATTGAATCAGAACATTAATCTTGACATGATTGACAGATGTGATAAATCAACTGATAAACGAAAAGTAGAAATTACATAGGATTTGCAGTACTTACGTACTAAACGTGATGAGTTTACCGCGCTATATGCAAAATCCTGAAGAATAATCCTTCGTATAGTGAGGCTTTATCATTATAATCAATATTTCCCCTCAATTAATTGATCGCCCTAATGATCAGCCAGAAAAATTCCAAACTAAAACTGACGTGCACGTCACATCACAGCCGTCATTCGTCACAGTCGACCGTGGTCACAGTCATAGACTCTTTATAAGTCTATGGTCACAGTTGACACAATTCAACAGTTTGTGCTTGTTTGAAGCATTGATAATATTTTGGCAGTACAGCTAGACAAGAAACCTTCCGCATAGATCCGATTAGCTTGATGTTGGTATCGTGACTGATACGACACGCAAGATCACACTCGCATGACTCGCAGCCCTGAGTTGGTTTTCGTAACAGTTCAGTAGGTCCGGGCGCGTTTAGAGGTATTAGCAGTTTCACGTATTATCAATCAAGTAACCGATCACGCCGGCAAAAGAAGTTCTTCACGTT